>NC_053449.1:62978855-63278855 GCF_007990345.1 Gossypium hirsutum | reverse complement strand
TTTTGAAAAGTTTGACCTTTATTTGAACACTTTTAAAAAGGTCGAGCGTTTATATGACCGGTTTGAAGGGTTTAACCCTTCTAAAAACAACCCCTAAAAAGTTTGAGTCAAATTTAGACATTTAACTTTTTTACGAGATTATAAACCTTGTAAATAAGGAAAAAAAAATCGGATATTTAATAAATTACTCTTTTATACCGTGCTTGTCTATGATTGAAGCTTAGAAGAAATAAATAAATTAAAATTTTGAGGGGTAAAAAAGAAATAAAAAAGGTTGATAATGAAAATAAATAAACCAGGAATTGGAAGAACAGCTTGCAAAGATTTGGGCATTTTAGTGTGTGGAAACACTGATTTCCAATGCAGCTCCTCTTTGGTCAATGTTGCTTTGCTTCCTCCAAATGCAAACTATGCCAAAATTGCAGAAATAGATATAAAATTAAATTAAAAGAAAAAAATAGATATAAAAATATATGTCATATACTTACGAGTCTAGATTCGAATTTCAATATTTCTGATCTCTACTTTTTATTTTCAAAAAGAGTAAATGAGTGTTGAATTGATTCGTTTAGTCACTTTTAGAAGGTGATGTTTACGAGTCTGAATTCGAGTCTCAACATTCGCAACACTTTTCTTATCTTCAGAAGATGCTAAGGTAAAACCCGAGGTGAATTCAAAGGGGAGGGCAGGGCAAGCTCCTCCCTAAAAATGGAAAATTGTATTTCAACCTTCTTAAAATAATTAAATTATAGGTTTATATGTGATAAAATTACACTTTGGCTTCCCCTAAATAGAAAAATTGTGTTTAGTCATTTTCAAAAATGATCAAATCATAAACTGACACATGATAAAATTATATTTTGACCTCTCAAAATTTTATAATTTAATTCTAAGTCCTCTTAATTTTTTTTCTAAATTCACCCTTGGGTAAACCAAGCATGTTTAGTCGAGTAGTAAGGAGCTCAATGCTCCTTAAAATAAGGTTTTGGGTAGGGGCGAAACTAGAAAAATTTTTTAGGGGAGGCAAAATTAAATTGTAATTTTTACGATAGTAAAAATGTAATTTTTTAAAGGATTAAATCAAAATTTTATCATTTTTAAGGGGCAAAGTGCAATTTTACCTTTACTAATTTAAAATTTTAAAAATTTTAAAGGGCCAAGGGGAGCCTGGGCTCTTGCCAGCCCCTTAGATTCGATTCTAGTTTCGGGTTTGAGTAATGTAGGTGAAAAAAACTTATTGTTTAGGGGTTTGACCTAGTTTAACACTAGATTTAGGGTGAGTTTGGATGGGCGATGCGTTTATCTGCTGTTAGTGTAAAAACAGTGGTGGCGGTGAGATTAGGTACTATAGCGATACTGTAGCGTGAGACAAAAAGTAAGCTAAACGCACTGCACCGCACCCAATCGCCCATCCAAACCCACCCTTAGTCAATGTTAAATTGATTCGTGTAGTCACCTTTAAAGGGTAACATTTAAAAGTCCGAGATTTAAATTCCAAATTTTGCAACAATTTTTTTTCCCTATCTTCATAAGATGCTATAAGACAAACCAATGCATGATGAGTTGAATAGTAAGAAGTTCAATGTCCCTTAAGTAATGTTTCGAATTCGAGTCTTGTGAATGAAAAAGAAATAGCATTGGAAGAGCTTTACTCCTTGTTTAAGGGTTTAACTCGACTCAATGGATACAGGGGCAGAGGGAAAAATGGAATTCTTTTTATATAATCCTTTTAGTTTGTAAGGAATGACAAGTTAATATAATAATAAAATTGCACTTTAACCCTTCTAAAAATTATTTTTCTTTGGTCTCCTAAAACAATCTCCGGACGTCACCCCTAAATGGATACCAAAATATCTAATACGAAAAAAAATGATAAAGAATATAGAGCAAAAGATGTTAAAAGGCATACACTGAGTAAAGCAAAGATGACAATGAAACGAAACGCCATTGAAGGTCTTGAACAAGCTCTGCAACTCTTAGATGTGAGGTAGGCAATCTTCTATTTTGAAATGTACTATGATAAATATATATATATATAAATGCACACACAATAAATATAAAAATATATTTGGAAATTAACAAGGAAAATCAAAGTTGGAAAAATCTTAAGGATATACCCAAAAAAATTCCATAGTGATAAAATAATAATGCTTGGAATTATCGCATGGACTGCATAATATACATAACAAAACATAATGGAGCCGAAACTTAAGTTTGTAATTTCAATGACAACAAAGATTTTAATCTCGATTAAAGCAGTGGCGGAGTCAGAAAAAAAAAATTTTGGAATGGAATTAAATTGTATATTTTTACGATAGTGAAAATGTAATTTTATCATTTTAATAGTCTATATCTTTATACTTTTTAAAGGATTAAATTAATTTTTTATCATTTTGAGAAGCCAAAGTGCAAATTTACCATTATTAACTTAAAATTTTATAAATTATAAATGGTTTAAATGAAAAAATTTCTATTTTAGGGGAACCGGAGCCCCTGCTAGCCCCCTGTTTCCGCCACTAGATTAAGGTAACTTGGAAGTCCCTATATTATAGAAATTGATTTAAATTAGTCCATTTATTATTAAATAGATTAATTTAGTCTCTATATTATTAAACTCATAATAGAGTTAACATTTATTGTATAAAAAATTGTCTTGAAATTTATTTATTTTTTCAAATGCAATTCAAATCTAAATAAAAGATTTCATTTATAGAATCATAAAAATTTTAAAAATATTAACTCTATTAAACAGTAAATGATAACTCTTTTTCAATTTAGTCTTATTTAAATTTTTTTTAAATAGTATTAGGATTAAATTGATCTATTTAATAACAAAAGGACTAATCTAATTAGATTTCTATAATAGAGGGACCTGTTAAGCACAAATTTTTATGAGCCGACCAAAAATATGCTATGCGAATCAAATTTAATTATGAAATTTGATGCAATATACTTTGAATTTTATTGTTAACATCTCCCAAAGAAAAAAATACTTGCCGAATTTGTTGGTTTAATTATAGATGCTTTGGTTACAATGTAAAATTCTAAAATTTTAATAAAATAAAATAAAAATAATATTAAATTAAAGTAATATATATATATTAAAATAATATGAGTGGATTTGAGCAAAATTTATATTAATATTTTGGGTTGGGTCAGACTGGACTAACATAAAGTGAATTGATATTATATATAAGCTCGGTTCAGTCCATGAACAATTCTAATGAACACTGATGGCCGTAAAAGTATCATGGAGACCTTTGTACTAGAAGTCGGATTGTATTTTGTCTCATTTACTCGAAAAATGTGCAAATTAGTCTATATATGTTATATTAAAGAGCAAATTAATATTTCTGTTAAAAATTTCATCAATTTCTACCGTGAAATATTGGTCTTTGTACATCAGCATGAGGTACACGTGTAGGCTGGTTGTAACTATTTGGTTATTCCATCAGTTACGCCAGTTTTTACCAATAGATATAGATGGAATTTTTAATAAAAATAATCATTTTACTCTTTGATCTGACATATAGAGACTAATTTCCTCAATTTTTAATAAAAAGAATCAAATAACATCAAATTTTAACAAAGTTAACATCTGCTATTTAAAAAATATCATTTATTGTTTAACAGAATTAATATTTTCAAAAATTTGATGGTGCTATAAATGAAATCTTTTATTTAGAATTGAACTAAAAATGAATAAAATAATTGTCATGTCATTTCTTAAAACAGTGAATGTTAACTATCGATTAAAATTTGACATTATTTGATTCTTTTTAGCAGTTAAAGAACTAATCGATACATTTAACAGTAAAAAAACAATTTAATCCGTAGAGGACCTACCATGTAATTTTACCTTGTCTGATTAAAACATATTTTAATAGTTTATTAATATTTAAAGCAGTCCAAAATGGACCTAGGCTTTAATTTTTTTGAAGCTTCTCGACGAGACACAAATTTAATTTAAATAATAAAAATATTTTATAGTTAAATTTAATTATAAATATATATAACATTTTATTTATATCAATTTTAAGGTTTTTTTACCTAAATGATATAAAAATAATTAATCACGAAAATAGTATGGGAAACAGATTAATTACGAAAATAAGTATTTATTACAGTGTTTCATCAATGCCGCCTGATATATTAACGGCACTAGACTAAAATGTGATGACCTAATATATTCAAGGATCTGATATGTAACTTTCTTATTTTGATTGGTTGGCTTGAAGGGTGTTGCGGTTGCTTTGTAAACCCTCCTTGTTTATTATTATTATTTATTCCCTTTCAACACCAAAAATAAAGAAGCATCTTACCAATTAGTCTAAAAAATATTTTTATAAAAAAACTGTTTCTAACCGGAAATAAATATTATTTATTTTTTGAAAAATAATTTTTTTTGTTTAAATTTTGTCTAACATAACAGTTAATAATATTTATAGTAGTTTTGTCTTGCTCACATTATATCTAGAAACTATAAATTTAATTAATAATTATAATTTATACATAATAATTTTTTTTCTAAAGCTTTCATAATTATAATTTTATACTGTGCCCGTAAATGAATTTGATAATAAATTTGGCCTCTCTATTTTTGGTGTTGAAAGAGAATAGAATAAAATAAAATAATAAATAAGGAGGATTTATGAAGCAATTTATCCCGCCATACTATCATGCAGCAGTCTTAATCTAAATGGAAATTTTACATATTAGGTCCTTGAATATTTTAAGTCATCACATTTCAATTTGGTGCCGCTAATTTATCAAGCGGCACGGGTGGAACACTGTAATTAATCTATTTCTAGTACATTCTTTGTAATTAATTATTTTTTATATTATTTACGTAAAAAAAAAAGCACAATTTTACTCATTTCCACTAATTTCGAGTGTACAAAAATTAAATTGCTCCATTGAAAAAAGAAAACTAACTGTACATTGCACTCAACAGTTAAAATTTTTAACCAATACAGGGTAAATATCAATATTGAGATGAAAAAGTAAAATAAAAAGTTACCAAGGGTAAAATTTGTACCTAACACGATGACCATTGTCCATGTATAACTCCGTAAAAATTAAAATCATTGTGATTTCATTTCATAGACTGAAAGTTAAAAGGATAACTGTACATTGCACTCAACAGTAAAAAAATTTAACCAATGAGATGAAAAAGTAAAAAAGAAAAGTTACCAAGGGTAAATGTTTCACCTAACACGATGAGTATGTATAAACTTCAAAAAATCATTGTGATTTTCATTTCATAAACTGTTCCGACACCTCCAAGCCGATACTGAAAACATCGGTCGATCTTGCCAACAAATCATGACACAGCCGTTCTCGGCTTTCATCTTGTACCCGTTGCAGTTATAACCTTGCAACAATGTCTTCGCTTGCAACATGCCGTAGTAACTCAATGGGACGTTACAGAACCCGGCTGAATCGAGCCTTTGTATCCACTTCTCTAGCTTTTCATGTCTCTCTTTCCTCTCGGCTCCTTCGCAAGATATTATGTTCTTGATTTCGTTCCCGAAGAGCATCTTTTCGAGTTTAAGTCTCTCGGAGGATGCCCTTGAGACCGTGGATTCCAAGCAATCGAACAATGCCGCGTACGAATGGAGGGACTCTAATAGCCTTTCCATTAGTGTGGACCCGTTGTGGTTAGAGTCTTGCTCGGTTATGACCACGAGTTTAGGCAACAAGCCACGTAGTGCGGTAAGAAAGGTATCGACCTTCGGTGAAACGGGTGAAGATAAGGGCGACGAAGAAGCCGAGTCCGGGCTAGGGCTGTATCCGTTAACCGTATCTTTCTCAAGTAACTCTCCTAAGGTGTTTTGACTCATTCGTAAGGCTCTTTGTAAGTGGATTCCATTTGAGTTCTTCAATGCTAACGGAAGTTTCTTCCGAAGGGGTTCGTCATCAGAAGCCAAAAGAGAATGCAATCGGAGAACCGAGCTAATAGCTACCGCTTCCCCGGTTTTAACATGCAGTCTTTCAACATCGAGATCCTCTAATTCGCCAACGACCGGATTAAATTGAAACGGTATATCCAACTTCTCGGCTTCTTCCGACAATCTATGCCCCATTTGATCCAACACTTCTTTTCGTACATGTATCCCAGAAATCCTCAAATGCGGCGGACCTTCTGGTCTTGCACTCAAACCTCGAATGAGTGCAATCCATTGCATAGGCTCCGCCGCGTCGAGATCAATCACATGTACCACCTTTTCCCCTTCCATCGCTTCGATTATAGCTTGGTTAACAAGCAAGAATGCCGCTTTCAAAAACGGAAACACCTCGAAAAACAACCTCCGAACCAAAGCTTGTTCCGATACCAAATCGACAACCCTAGTCGAATTAATAGCCTTATGCAGACCGGGCCACGTTTTGAGGATCCGGTCCGCTAGTGCTTCGGTGAAATAAGCGGCAATACGTTGCATCGTATCGCCGTCCGGTGAAGCGAGTTCCGATATTTGCTCGAGCGCAATGTTCGCGTTTTCGAGACTACCGGTGGCTACATGATTAGCACAGGTGAGTAACAAATGGATCAAATATAAACCCCTTTCTTCTGATTTAAGTTCTTTAAGCCATGGATATGATGATCCTAAGCTAGGTGACAAGGACATCATAGAAAAAACTTGCAGTGATGATGATGATGATTTTAACGGTGAGGATTCGTTTTGGGACATTTACACCATTAAATTACACAGCTCCAAGTTTATATATATTCAAAATTTCATGAAATTAATGTCCCAAAAAGGGGGGAAATTAAAAAAACTGAGAATTTGAATTGAACAAAAAATCCAACCAGAAAAAAAAAGAGATGAAAAACAATGATTTGTCTAAAAAAAAGGTTCATAAAAAGTAACAAAAACCTCACAAATTCAAAAAAAAATTCCCCAAAAAAATAGAAGAAGAGTTGAGCGGAATCCTTACTGGGTTTTGAAGATGACCAAAAACCCAAATCAAATCACATAAAAAACTTAGCCAATACTTGAAAAAAATGGCTTAATTTTCTGGGTTTTTTTTTTAGATAAAGAGTTGAAAAAAAAAAGTAACAAAAACCTCATAAATTCAAATATATATATATAGAAGAAGAGTTTAGCTAAATCCTTACTGCGTTTTGTAGATGATCAAAAACCCAAATCAAATCACATAAAAAACTTGGCCAACACTCGAAAAAGATAGCTTAATTTTCTGGGTGTTCATCGTTATTGAGAAGAAAGAATAAAAGGGAAAGGGGAGGGTTTGGGTTTGGTCATTGTAACGTTTTGTCGACAAACAATGCGTGAATGAAGATTTTGTCGTGTGATGATTTGTCGTTGCTCATTACACTTTGAGTGGAATATGGAATTTTTATGAAAAATTGAGCCTCTTTTTTTTGCTTTCTCTTCTGAGCTTTTTGTCTTTATATTCCTAATCTTTTTAGCTTTATGATTTTTAGTTTAATTCTGTTTTTAGTCCCTATGCTTTTTTTATATCAGAAATGCAATTCTCTACTTTTAATATGGCGAATTTAGTCCTTTAATTATTTTGATTGAATAATTGAAGTCTTATTAATAATACTATTTAAGGCATCATATTAAATTGGATCACTAGCCAACTAGGGCGAAGCCAAAAAAATTGTTTAGGGGAGTCGAAATTAAATTATAATTTTTACGATAGTAAAAATGTAATTTCACCAATTTAATAGTCTATATCTTTATAATATTTAAAGGATTAAATCAAAATTTTATCATTTTTAGAAAGGCCAAAATAAAATTTTACCTTTATTAATTAAAAATTTTAAAGAGCCTAGAATTTTTTTTTTTCATTTTAAAGGGGATCGAGCCCCTGCTAACCTCCCTAGCTACGCCCTGTAGCCCACATTAAGCCAAGTAAGCAAATAAAAGTGTTGAGGATGGGATTGTAAAGTTTGTTGTAAGTCAGGTAAGCAAAATGAAATTCAATATATGATTATTTTTTTGCTTGCAAAGTTTCCACTTGCCTTTAAATTGACTACATGACCATTTTTTTTTTAAATGTTACATGATCTAATTTAATGAAAATTTTCATGATTTTATCCATCAGACTTTAATTATTAAATAAAAAAATAAAAACCCTAAACTTTTAAGACTAAAGTACATAAATTAAATTTCGAATGTACAAATAATACAAGGACCGATAATATAATTAAATATTTTCCTTTCTCTACAAACTTCTCGGCATATTCTTTATTTTAGATCTTTTACAATGTAATATAAAAATTAATACAAATATATATATAAATTATATAAATATACAATATTTGAACTCTTATAGGTAAAATTAACACCAAATTTATAAATAATTTTGTCTTTGCATTAGGTGGATAAGAATCAAGGGCAGGCCCTTTTTTTTTTTACCATTTATATATTCCCAAAGGTTAGAAGAAGCCAAACATGTCCTAACAAAGACACAGCAATTGGCCTCAATGTGCTTTGTTTCTTAGTGGGGTGTGGGAGATTGCAAGAAAAGTCTCCAAAGTGATTCCAAAAACATGGTTTTGGTTTCTAACCCAAAGAATTAAAAGAAAAAAGACTTTAAATTTGGTATTTTATTTTATTATTAAAAGACAAAGAGACAAAGAAATCTAAGGAAATAGAAGATCCAAAAGTAGATAAGAGATACATAAATTATACATTTATCTCTACTTGTGGAGTTAGGTGGAGTAGTTGGGAATTTGTCCATACTTAAAATCTACACTTGTTTGGAGGGTTATGAAAATGTGTTAATCCAATTTGATAGTCTTGAGACGTTTAAGGACGTTTAAGAGAGTTCTTTGAAGGGTTTCAACTCTGTTCTAATTAGGAAAATTCATTGGTTATAGTCACGATTTGGCCGTTAGAGTATTTTGCACATATCTAGAGAAGATAATCAGGATGTTGATAACTTGGTAAAGACGGTACATGAGAGAAGGCACGTGTTGCGACTATTTGAGGTTCTACCATTTAGGGAAGGGTTTAAGTTATTGTAGCTAGGTTTTTTATTATCTTTGTCAAAAAAAAAAACTACATTTTGTTTAAGAGTAGGGTGCAAGGGTTTTTTTTTTAATTTAATAATTAAAATATACTTTTATTTAAATTTAATTATAAAGTATAGGATAAAATATAATTAATGTCACTTAATTATTAATAAACTTACACTTTAACTCAATTTTAGAAAATTATGAGTGTAAAATTACTATTAGTTAAATAACTTTGAATATAATTTACTCTATGGTGAATGATGACTTAACCAATTAAATAATAATTTTCAAATAATTCAATGATCAACTTATAACCTTTAAAATTTAGGGACTAAAGTGCAAACGCACTAATAGTTGAGCCACCTCAAGTGTAACTTACTTAAAATTACATAAATTTAATGTTAATATAATTTTTCATTTTCAATGAATTTTAAACTCACTGCTAGAATTTAGAATTTAGGTTCAAATCTCATTAATTACAAATAAAAACTTTTAAATAAAATCATTTATGATTCAACCCAAAACCCAAAATTCATTCCTTGGGTCTTGACTAACACACATTTCTCCAAAGGGCAATGATGTTTGGATCAAGGTCTTGCTTAAGTACCGGCCCCAAAAAAACCATTAAACAAATTGACTCAAGAATCTAACCGAAATACAAGATCATAAACCGATTGAATGAGAACTGATACGGACTGGTTGGACCAAGTGATTGAACCAAAAAAAATTTATTTACTCAAACCGGTCAGACCGGCAAACCGATAGTTTGACCGGTTCCACCACCAGTCCGGCTCTGAAAACCCTTTTAACCTTGCTAAAAGGGAGTGTGTTTGACGAATTAAAGGTTGATGGCCAAACTGTTGGTCCATTTTACATGAACCATGTAAGCACAAAACAGAAACAAAACTCATATTTGGTGAATCTATGAATATAGGTAGATCAAAATGAGAAGAGATAAAAAGTGTGTTTTTTGAACAGATAAGCAACATAAGGCATCAATGGTTAAAATATTTATTGGATGAATCATCCCTTGAACTGCCATTCACGACGGCACATCGGACAATGTGCTTGAGAAGTCTGTGAATTAACCCATTTCAGGATGCAATGAAGATGGAAAGCATGGTTGCATGCACCCCAAACTGCAACACAACAACCGATAAACATCGTTAAGTACTAAGAAGATGATGAACTCCAAACATTTACATGTATAATAAGTAAGAAAGCAATGAGACAAAAATGAAAACAATCGAGGTTATTTGGACTCAGGTGTGAGGGTCATATCCCCATACCTCTGTCCAAATATATGAATGCTTCAAAAATAAGAAGTAAAGAGTCAAAGCAAAATAGGAGATGAATATGAATTGTATTTGTAAATATACTTGTTCTGTCATGATTATATAAGCAAACCATGCCTACTATTAGTTCATGTCAAAATACCAAATTTGTATCTTTCTTTAAATCTAAGTTACTCAGACTCGGATGTGAATCTCATGAATGGATCTGTGTCCAACAGCAATCTGTTTGATTTTTTCTAAGTTTTCCATATATTTGTTGGATTATATCCTTATACCTATATCTGAATATGTGTCAAATATATCGGACACAAGTACATCAAGCAAGAAGAAGAATGGAACAAAATAACTCTTGCATGACCAAAGTGCTACAATCTCATAAAAGTAGAAGTAATTCCTAAAAAGTATATATCAATGAAATCATCATAGAAAAGCAATTCCAAATAGACTCTTAGACCCATATATTAATGGGATTTCAAAAAGATTTTTCTTTGCACATGAATGCCATTTAGCAAATTTTAGTAGCATTGTCCTGACAATTGTCCTAGTAGAAAAATGAAAATATTTTAAAAAAGGAATGGGATACACATTCACGCTATGGTGCTCCAGCTCTTATTTTTCTCGAAGTAACAGTGTCTAACACATGGATATAGGGATACAACCTCCGAGAGCCTTCCAAATACATAGAAAAACATAGAAAAATCAGCCTTACCTGTGTCGACACATACCCGAATTTGAATAAAATAATGTTCATGAAACCAAAAGGTAAGAACTATTAAAAGGCACAAAATTTCATAGAAACTCTTTTTAATAACGACTCAACAATATAAGACAATACGATCAGTCTAAGTAAAGACTTACTCAATGGGCAATCATCCCCAGGGAGTTTACAGTCAGAACAACAACCATCAAAGGCCATCCTACAAATTCCACATGTTTCATCTTGGGCATCCCATGTCCATGAAGCAACAGCATGCCATCTGTCATCAAAAAGAAAATATAATTAGAGTTTCCTCATCATTAAAAAAACAAGGGTAATTCAACAAAAAAGCATAATTTTTTTTTAGTAGCTACATTGGGATGCAAGTGGTAAAGAGTGCTTACTCTGTTTATAGCCAAAAGATATAGGGAGAGAAATAGGTCAAGAGAAAACTGCTTCTTCTAGTAAAAAAAACAAATGTCATTTTGACCAAAAACAGTCCAAGACTTCATTTTGCTTGAAATAGTCATGTTCGACACATATATGGACATGGTGGTGAGAGGACATGACTTTCCAAATACATGGAAAAACATAGAAAACAAAGTGCGCATAGCCATGTCAGACACATACAAGTATCCGAAACTTATACCCGTGTCCAAGTAGCATAGCTTAGTAATATTTAACATACATATGATACACTCAAGAATTTAAAAGGTTGAGGAAGAACAAGAAAAATGCTTTTTGCCATAAATCAAAGATATATACTCAAGAAAAACAGAAACCACAAAAGGTGCTATTATTGTGAAATAAATCTTCTTCCGACTCTTCATTTCTCTTTAAGTTCTCATGTCCGATATTTCCAAATATAAGTATGGGAATATGACTTTTCAAATACCCGCCAAATACATGAAATACTTGCAAAAAGGACTGAATATGCACATGTTGGACACATACACAAAATCCAAGACGTGGAATAAACCATTTACTCATAAAAGATTAACAAAAACAATTTTGCTTGAGACACTTTGCATTGAAGACAAGGATACGTAGCAACTTGACTTTCATCTTCTCCTGCAAAACCAAGACCTATGTGAGAGAACTTTCCCCATACATAAATTATAAATTCATATCAGAATTCAGAACTACTCAAATTTTCACCATTATTGGAACTAAAACAAAATCAGCAAGATCCCCATGCCCCTTTCATTCGATATTCATTTCCATTTCATTTTCTCAGCTACCAAACAGACACCAAACAGTCAAAATTTAACTACATCAGTTCCATGCTAAAGACCTCACTAGCGGTGTAAATAAATTTCACATCAATAGCAGCAGATCGTGGCCGCAAATAACGGAAAATAATCATTATAGCGGCTATAACAGCCCGCCATTTCCGCAAAACCTATACCCTTAAAATTAAATTGATGAGACAAATAGTAACGATCAGTAGGATCGAAAACAGGAAATCAAAATATAGCATAGTGATGAAGATAGACAGAGAGCAAATAACTTAAAATCTCTCTATCATGACTGTAAGTGGACATCGAATCTTTTTAGGGTTTTGAAAATTACCTTATTCAAATTTCCTGCTCCGTCGGAAACTAGAAGACAGAGTGAGCTGCGACAGAGCTGTGGTGAGAGTGGGTCCGGAGTTTTTTTTTTTTTTCGAACAAAATTAAAATGTTTTGCCCGCTTTGCATTTTTTTTATAAATTTAACTATATCAAATAATATTTAGGATAAACTAATGTTATTAGTAAATTTACATTTTAGTCATTCAACTTCAAAGAAGTTATAAAATAGTTACTAAACTCTAAAAATTTTTATTTAAGTCACTACACTATTCGAAAATTTTTATTTTTATTTTATTAAACCTGATTAGCAAGAGAGGATTCGATGATCAATAGGTGATCAGTACTCATCTATGAGTAGAAAAACATACTTTAGATTTCGAATCAATCTGGGTCAGTGTCGAAGATTAGAGAAAAAAGTTATTTGAATTTTGATTCATAGATTCGTAATGTTTAAAATTGTTTCACGGAAAAAAAAAGAATTGAACTATAAAAAAGTAAGAGGAATGTGAGATTTCAATTGATATAGGGAGTGTGAATAGAGAATGTCATACAACAGCAATTTGAACAGTTCAATGACTTAAATGAAAATTTTTGAATAATTCAAATATCATTTTGTAGCTTTTACTAATAATTTTGTGATAGATATAATTTATCTTATTTTTTATTATTGAGTAATTTTGATTTTGCTTTCCTTGTATTACTCGGGGAAGAAATTAAAATATAATTAATTTGTATATATTTATTAAAATAAGTAAAATTAAAAAAATTAAGACTTTGAGTTGGCATTAGAAAATAAACATAATTCGCAAAATAATATAGATTAAATAGCCTATATATGATAAATCGATCATTTATTTGTATGTAAAAGATTCTTAATCATTAACATCAAACTAAATTCAATCAATTAATCAAATATAAAATCGATAATTTATTCAATTAAATCGAAAATTTATAATTTATTCACATAAAATCGAGTAAACTAATCAAACATAATTTATTCAATTAAATCGAAAATCGATAATTTATTCACATAAAACCGAATAAAATAATCAAACATAATTTATTCAATTAAATAAAAATTCGATAATTTATTCTATTTAACCAATGACTTAAAATCGAATATAAACCAAATTGCAATCAATATTTTCATTATTTAAAAAGAATTACATTAATAGTAAATATTTTTAGTCACCCAATTATAAAAAGTTAAAAAATAATCACTCAACTATTAATAATTTTCTTTATCACCTAACTATAAAAAATTACAAAATAATTACCAAACTATTCAATTTTATCTTTCCAGCTAGCTAAGGTAAAAAATAAAAACACGTAACTGACAAAAAAGGCAATTAAATAATTAAATCATCATTCTATAACTTTTCAAAATTAGATAACCAAAAGAGAAATTTACTAATAATTGGATGATCATTTTATAATTTTGGTAAAAAGAATTACTAATAGTTGAATACTAGTGCAATTTACCCATTATATAATTATTGTTGAAGCAAAATCGAAAGGCAACCATCTACACATTCGAAAGCCAATTTCTACTTGAGAAACTTCCTTCAATTTTTCAGGCTTTTTTTTTTTTTAGAATTAATGTTGGAATTTTAAAGGCAAGAAAATCACTAAGAAAAACAATTAAATGTACACAAAATCTAGCTATAACATACAACAATTCCTTACATTTGGGAGATTTATATGTGGATTATTATTCGGTACACAGACGGTGAAAAATCAAGGTTAAGAAGCAGGATTTACAAGAACCCACAAAAAGTTAGTTTCTCAAGTCATTGCCAATAAACTCTCCGTTTTTATCCCAAGGCCGGTTTTCGATTAGTTTCTCAAGTCATTGCCAATAAACTCTCCGTTTTTATCCCAAGGCCGGTTTTCGAAACCCTTACCAATGATGCTTCGTTTCTCGTTTATAGTCCCATCCTCGATGCCGTACTCAGGGAAGTAGTCCAGGAATGTTTTGCTTCCTAGTTCATCAATCCCACTAAAAAGGAAATTTCTCAACAAATCCTACGGATTTCGCATCGATTCATTAGTTAGGTAAAGAACTGGTCACGTTGACCAAAAATCATTAAAGCTAAGTGATTCATGAATATACCTTGGCGAGCTTCTCCCCAATCAACCGTTTTAAAACTCCGTGGCCAGGATCCTGCTTTCATATGAACCAAAAAAGTCGAGAAAATAAGAAACGTTAATGCCTGCAAACTTTTATGATTTCCTGTAAAGGAATGCAGAAGACTCTAATATTATATTTTTTGGGGTTGATTCCGAGCCCGGTTTGGACTTTACCAATAGACACGATTGAACGGTAGCTATATTTGAAAGGCTAAGCCTGAAATTTGGATCTAGGATTGCTCGGCCAAACAAACTTGCCGTTATGGATATGATTCTAAGATAAATATGTTAACCATAGGAGAAGTTAAATGTAACAAAGGGTGTTGAGTCAATCCAAGAAGCGCAAGTGACAAGTATTTAGTTATGTATTAACATATTATCATGGGAATGAGTAACATTGTGAATGAGACACCGGTGTACGCAAACTACTCAAGTTTGACTCGAAAAAAACTATAACATAATTCGGTAATTATCAAGCCAAGCTCAAGCTTGACCAAGCCAAGCTATTGATCAAGCCAAATTCAAGCATAATAATACTCGGCTCAAACAGCTAGCAAGCCTTATCATGTTTTCGTTTTTATATATATTTTTTAAATATTTTTATATCATTAAAATACACTATTACCCTTAATCTTAACATTATTAACCTTAAGCTTAATTATCGAGCTCAAGCTTGAATACGTATGAGCTTAATTGACTTCGAACTTAAATACAAAAATTAGTAAACAAGCTCGAGAAGTTCGATTATATCTCGAGTTTGAATGTTTGATCAAGCTCGAGCAGAGTATCAAATTCTGAATTTTAAGTCCAGTTCGAGCTTGCCAATATTCGGGCTCAGCTCGGCTCGATTACACCCCTTGGAAAGAGTCAGACAATTTTATCTGCTCTTTCAGTTCTCAGACTTAAAAAAATCGATTGCAACAACAATCGATAATTTTATCTTAATTAATGTAATATTTTCTATGTCGTGCAAAAAATCAACTGTGAAGATACTATCCGAAGCTAACAGAGATGATAGGTTCATAAAGACGAGACTGTAAGAGAAAGCAAAAATCTGGAATAATAACCTTTTCAGCTCTCCATGTTAGATATCTATGCTGGGCTTCGAGATTGCACGTAATTTGAGATGGATCAGTATCCTCCACCGCTTGCTCCATTAGCTCCAGCCATGCCTAATAGAGCATCAAGAAGTAAGAAAACTAAGCACAGTTTCCAAAAGATAATGTATCGATAATGCCAATTATCATTTGTACTTTATATCATCAGGCAATGACTGCATTTCTCAGAAGAATAACTGTACCTTGTAGTACTCCATGAACGCGGAATATAGAACTTCGTGTTTAGAATTGCTCGAACTAAACTTGGTCCATATCACTATCGGTGAGAAGAACTTTATAGATTCACTCGTAAGCTTTCCTCCCCAAGGTAAAAGCTGCATGAAATCTGTGTTCAGTCATCATTGGTACATATTTTAGAGAATCGATAAAACTGATGTAAACAATTATCAATATCTGGGTTTACCATAACATGCCAGTTCCAAGCATCCCATTTACCTCGGTATACTTCAGACCTAGAGGCAATAAGCGGTCATAGTACTTTTCCTTGTAGTCTCTTCGACTAGTGACATCGTGCAAAGGATTTAGGTCCCTATAAGCGATTAACCAAGGGTAAGTTCCAAAGTCATGATTCATAAGAGCCACGCACAATCCAAGAATGAAAATTCTAAGGTCTTTGTGAATTATTTGTCAAACTTTTCATGTATAATTAATACTAATGCACAAACAAACAGGAAACCAACACTCATGTGATCAACATGAATGTTAGATCATAAAGATGGTCTAGCAATCTGGCTTGTTATCTCGATTCTTGCCCTTCCTTTCTCATTTCAGACAAAGGAAACGGATGCCTACTTGAAGTATCGGAAATACTAAACAAGTAATCAAAGCCAGACACTGGTGGTTTTACTTGCAAACGCAACATCTTGCAATGCCTATCAAATGATTCTACTTCCATCACGTCCCTTCAATGCGCCTAATTAGGACCGACATGGTATAACTGATAAATCCAAATTTTAACAAATTGAAGAATTTAAGTTCATGCTCTATTCAAATTGACTTTGCACTTTTTGATGTGCTATGTGTACCATTTGAATGTCAAGTGATTTGGAGAACCTAATAGAAGCTGAAACTGGATTTCCTGTTTCTTTTCGTTATCCACCTTGGGCAACATAACAAAAAAACAAATTCCACCATGCTAGGGCTGGGTGGATATATCTACTACAAGAGAATTACTAGAGTACTGAGCATTTGAAAAATATAGACTCACCCGGGGGCAAAGCCAGAATATCGCTTTAGGGGGCTAGAGATGAATCATAAATTTGGGGAGGGGGGCAAAGAGCAATTTTAGCATTATACTAATTTGTAATTTCATATATTTTGAAGGGTCTAAATGACCAATTTACCATTTGTAGGAGGGGGCCAAGGCCACTGCCTACCCCCCTTGTCTATGCCCCTGATCTTGCCACTCATGTTCTACAAATAATGAAAAAAAATAAACAAAACTTACAACACGACTATGTTCATGTTAGCAGTAGTGAAGAAGTTGCCACAAAATATGGGTAGATCAAATTCTGGTTTCGGAAAGGCAGCAAAATCTAATACCTGCCAAGATAAAGATAGAACAAAGTTAGCATTACAAAAAACATAAACCATACTAGATTATAACAAACCCGCGATGTGGGTGAAAAAAATTATGTAAGAAATATATTTATAAAAAATTTATTTAAAAACAAATGAGACTTTAGATGAAATAGTAAAGTTGAGATATTGAAAGCTATGATGTCTCAGGCACAAATCCTGTAAAAAGACAAAAAAAAAAACCCTCATAGTAATCTCTTACTTTGTAAAAGGAATGGGTTTTTGGTAATTTCCTAATTGAGTTAAGGCCTGATTGATAAGTAACATCAGCTTAGTCAAACACTTAAAGAATAGTATAGATTATGTACCAAAAAATCTACAGAAAAAAAAAAAGAAAGAACCAAGGATCCTACTAGAGAAATAATCTCTAGAACTATCTTGGTCAAACAAAAGATCTCAACAGCCATAGAGAGAGCATCTCTTCTCTTGAACCCTGCATTACTTGTCACAGAACCGGTTTCTTATTCTTCGTTTCAATATAAGACCTCGATCAGCTTTTGGGACAAATTCCATACACTAATATGGTCTCTGAAATAATGTATTACATCGTATCTTCAGAGCATAAATCTTGTTTTTAATTTCTCTTTGTTAAAAAAAATGAACTTTCACATTTCTAAAGACTCCACAGATCAAGAATGCAATAAAATACAGCACGACAAGACCAATGTTTGGAAAACTAAAGACTAAGGCTTTTACAAAACTCAAGAGATTAAGATAAATATAAACGATGAGAGTCAAATTGCTGCTTGTGTACTTCTAATGAGTTATATGAAGAACTTACTACAGTGATCATGAGAAATATGTCAAGAATAAATCCGAGATATTAAGAAGTTGTAACGAGTACAAAAAGTATAAGAAGAAAACCTTTTTTTTTTGCTTTTCAAGTTGTAAAACCCAGCAGTGTCTTAATGCTGATTTAACGACTCAAAACATTAAAGGTAATGGGATTAGAAGATAATACCTGCATAGCTTCACCTTCAATGCTCATACTTCTAAGTAGTCTGATTTTGGGAGTTTCGAATGATAACATTTCAAGCCTTGTTTGTTCATCCATTGCGATCATAGAACCATACTTTTCCTGAAGTGGCATAAAATATTTAGATTGCAATAAAAGCAGAAAAAATCAACATTAAATCAAGAATTCACATCAAACCAAGAATATATATGTATCAGTATGTCAATTGTAGCAATGCTCATCACAACATTAAAAAACAACAAAGTTAGTGGAAGCAAGAAATATTGGACTAGCTCAAAATCTTTATGTCTAGTTTGAAGCTAACACTTTGTTTCCGTGAGAAACCCCTAAAATTTGAACTTGGCAAGATTAATTGTCGGATTTTGGGCTAATCCAATGATAACAGCCAAAAACTTCATGCTTTGAAATAAAAACCCTAAAGAACTATAGCCATCATGTGCTCCTTTTAAACTAAATTCTCGCTCATTCTTATCAATAAAAAGGCATGATGAATTGCAAGTATCGAGCAGCAAGAACCTTGTGCTCCAGTAGGACCAGTACAGGATCCTGAAATGTTTCTGCTATTTTTCTTTTCAAGCAAAATTAACTCAAATACCAGATAGTATAAACACATGGCCCATTCTTAAAGGCATTATTTTGATCCAATGTATGTGACAATAAATGGCCATTCTTGCGCGGAGTGATTTCTGACTTTTTCAAGAGAAGTCTTCAAAGTGACGTCCGCCTAGAGCCAGAGGACCCCTCAACACGTCCGGTATTGTCCCAGGCCGGAGTTTTGTCTCCCAACTCCGTTGAGAGCCTGAGCTGGAGACAGGGTTCATGGAGCAGGAGCGTCTAGTTGGATCGGGCCATGCGCCACCAAGGAAATGGTGCCCATTTTCATCAATTCGGGCTCTCGACAGAGCCGGGAAACAAAAACCCGACCTGGGACAACACCGAAGTGTTGAGGGATCCTCCACCTCCGGACAGACAACACTTCGAAGACTCCTCCCATGGGAATCGAAAATCCCTCAAGAATTCTAAACCAGAATGAACAAGATGAAAGAAAATTTCCCTATGGAAAAAGCAAAAACTCAATCCTACTTCATGAATTAAGTGGAGTAATAATTTGTGAAGATATTGCCAAAAGTATACTCCATAATCCATATCAGTAATGTTCCTCAACTAAACATCGAATAGACACAAAATGTATAGTAAAATACATTTCAACATGGAAATTAGATAAAAGTAACACAGATTATTCATCCATATAGCACTGTATGTCTGCATCAGTAACTCTAACCTAAAAATCCCATAGATTTAAACCCAAAAAAAACCTCCAAACTGAAAAGGCTGAGAACATATATAGTAAAAACAACACTAAACCCAAAAAAAATAACCCATAAATTCTCATTAAAAGGTTCAAAAAAAGAAAGAAAAAAAACCACAGAACCCATTTACCTGTAGAGGAGAAGGAAGCAAAAGGGTATGTCGTTTAGTTTCATTAAAAGAAAAATGAATGAAGTTCTGGTAAGAAATTGCAGAGACTTGAAGCAAACAATGCCTTTTCTTCTTCCTTTTACTCCACTGAGAGTTACCATTATAGTTAATGGTCATTAATGGCGGACGAGGTTTCAACATTAAGCTTAAACTTAAGCTTAATGACGATGAAAAAGAACAACAATCCATTTTTCTTTTGAAAAAGGGTAAAAAAGAAATGAAAAAAATTAAGGATTCATTACATTTTGGGTTGAGTTCATGAATTTTTTTTTAAATGTGATTTTCTAGAACTGGAAAGTTTTTTTTCTTTCTTTTTTATAGCTATATAAAATGAGGATCTTTGGGTTTTCGCCACGTGTACTGAAAAAAAACACCATCATCTCACAAAGCACGTGGACGTAGCCCCACCATTAAGTCTCCGCGGTATCATCGACGGCGAGTTCATGAACTTCCTCCGCCGGCGTCAGATGCTGAAATATCGATACCGTCAATCTTCTCCGACCTCATGAGACAAGGAATGGCGCCGTTTCTCGCCATCGACGGTAACAACAACGAAAAAACAAAACTGGAGCTAAATTAAAAGAAGGCGAAATTTTTTATATGGTGCTAATGTAGAGGGTCCGAGTGTTGATGGTTATGATGTCGGATGGAACCGCCGATTCGGCGATCGGGGCAATTAACCTTACCGGAATTCTAGTCGGATCGCACATGGACTTAATTCGGGTAAGGAATTTCACAAGTTTTCGTAATTTTAGCTTAAGCAAGGATTCGAGTTTAGATAAAAATATAAGTTTAAAAAATGAGCTGTAAAAAATAAGATTAGTAATCTAAACGAGTCTTATTTCGTTCTCGTCTAGCCTGAATTTGTTTTCTTTTTATATTTTTAATTAATTATTATATTAATTTTAAAAATTATTATATCATCTTTTCGACAACTATTTAACGATTAATGATAAAAAGAAAATACAAAATCAAATAATTGAATTATCATTTAGTTGTGAATTATTATTCTTAAACCCTCTTTGTTTTACATTGACTTTTAAATTTTATTTTAACTTAAAATTTATTAATTCTTTTAATATTATGGATCAAAACAAAAAATTATTAATAGTTGGATGATCAAAAAATAAATTTATTAATAATTGGGTGACTATAAGTGTAGTTTATCCTTTAAAAATGTTTGGTTGTGTCATATATCTAGACCTATTCATAGGTTAAATTTCCTATCGAAGCCCAAATATTCATTCTAAATTTAAAAAGATTTAGACAAAAATATTAAATTCAAAAAATAAACTCAGGAAAAAAATGAGGCTTGTTTAAAATTTAGGCTGACCCATTTTCTTTGTTTATAATATAATGCATTAAGTTTTATATATATTATATAATTTATAACATATAAAAACTAAATCTTTAGTAATATATAATACTAAAATATAAATATTTTTTTAAAATGTTAAGATAATTATCTATAAAATTTTAATAAATAATAAAATATATATAATTAGGGGAAACTACACCAAATGTCATTAAATTATTAGTAAGTTTACGTTTTGGTCACTAAACTATTCGAAAGTTTTTATTTAAGTCTCTAAACTATTTTAAAATTTTATTTAAGTCACTAAGCTATTTTTTTAAGTCTAGCTAACGAGCGCCAAGCGACTATACGACGACCGGTACGGTAGATCGGTACCTATCGACGAGTAGAAGAACATTTATTAAGTCCAAGTTGATTTGACGATCAATGTAAAAAAATAGATAAGAAAAGTCTTTGGAATTTGGTTCACAAATTTATGATGTTCAACGTTGTTTCTTAGATCCCATCCAACAACTCGTCGCAATTTAATTGATCTTCTAGACTTAAAAAATAGCAGCTTCGATGAATTTAAGTTAATAAATTTTACCACATTTGTACATGTATCATTGTTAACAAATTACTAGTGTCATGAGCTGTATATCAAAGCTTGTGACCATTGCGCACAAAACGTCCCATAGAAGTCAACTTATCAAATGGGGCTCATTTGACCCACAAAAACTAACCCAATTCGCAAAACCCATAGAAAAATCCATCTACTTGAAGCCTTTGTGGCTTAGTGAAACACTCTAGTAATAAATAGTGTAAGCCCTAAAGGGATAAGATTGTATATATTTTAAATCCCTTAAGACTCTCAATTGTAGATAGGCTCTAATCTCGACAGTCGATGTAAATCAATCTGTATGGTTGGTTTTGGGGGAGCCCAACTATAAATAGAGGTATATCGTCATTTATATTCACTTAGTTGTAAACCTTCAAAGTAATAGAATACTTTTGAGAGTATTTACTGAAACACTTGACGTGTTACTTTCCTTTGATTCTTTTATTCTTCGTTGCTCTTTCGATTCAAGTTTACTTCTTCTTTGCTTCGGTGCTTTAGAGAGTTTTTGCAATAATTATATTATTTAGAGAGTAGGCCGACTTAGGCAATATTTAAATCCAAAAAATTGCCTAAGGGCGCACGGTTTGCTAGACAAAGGGTCTAGCCCCATAACACTAGTCGTTGCCTAGTTATATTCTGACTATAATAAATAAGTCACTTTATCACTCTCTCAATATTAGCCAACAAAAATTTTGAGAAAAAATAATAATTAATATTAATAGCGATATTTCTATTTGAAGTAAAGACTTTCATTAATGAAAAATGGCTAGCGGTTACAATACCATAGTGACCCAGCTCTAAAGTGAATCTCCAAGACGTCGATTGGCAACACATCACAACAAAATCCAAAGCAAAGAGCAACAAATCCTTTTTATTTTCGACTTTTTTTCTCGTGTTTTAGTAGGTGCAAGACGGACTAAGCAGTGAATACACCAATATTGTTTTTCTTTTCATTTAATTATTTTGGGTTAAGTCAAATTGCATTTTTTTCCACTCCATTAAAGAAAAGGCAATTTAGTCATTGTACTGTTAAAAATTATATCTATTTTACTATTAAAAACTAGTCTCCGTACGCCAACGTGGTGTACACATGGCACGCACTGTGTAATTAACTAGTTATTTTGTCAGCCATGTCAGTTTTTAGCAACATAAATGCATAATTTTTTAACAGAAATGATTAGTTTTCTGTTTGATCTGTCGTACAATGACTAATTTGACCATTTTTTTAATAAAATAGGTAAAATGCAATTTAACTGTTAGTACAAAGGCGCCTCCATTGTACTTTTACCAGGTTTGGATATGTTTTTAATGGATTTAGGTTGGAAAAGATATATATACTGTTTAACCTAAGAAATTTGCAAAAAATAAAAATCAATTGAATCAAATTTTTATTGGTTCTTCCAGTTCATGATTCGCGATCTAATCATAGTTCATAATGGTTTGCAGGTCGACCGATTCGTATCCTTACCTTAGACTGGCATACCAGTCCATCCGATTTCAGTAATTAATATTGATGAGAATGGTTAATAATCAATTATTGGAAAACTGCATGGGTCTATCAACGCCACACATCAACTAAAGCAATAGGAGAGATGGGTGTAAAATTTGCAAAAGTTCCATTTCAAAAATTGAAGGGAAATAACCAAGTATGTTGCACGTCATGCTAACAAAGCATCACAGGGGCAATAAGACGCGAATGCTTCATTTTAGAAGAGAACGATTGGGACTTACACATGTCATACATTGGTTGTTACAAGGTGAAGGGCGAAATAGCTAAATTTTGGAAAATGCGAGATAGATCTAGTTGCGTTATGTAGTTTTTTTACTAGTTACTGCAGGTCACTATTTGCGATCCAACTGTGTTCATAGCTTAACCGATTCTCACCCTTACTTCAGTTCGATTAACGTGCATGTTTCAGGTTTGACCAGTTGATCCATTTTTGACAATATTGGTGAGAAGGTCTAAGAGCCAATTATTGGAAAACTATATGGGTCTATAAACGCTACACATCGACTAATGCAATATGAGAGAATGGTGCAAATTTTGTGAAAGTTTCATTTCAAAAATTGAAGGGAAACAACCAAGCATATTATACGTCATGTCAGTGAAGCATCGTAGGGGAAAGAATACACGGATGTTCATTTTACAATAGAACAAGTGGGACTTATGCATGCCATACATCGATTTTTATAAGGTAAATGGGTGAGAGAGCTAAATTTTGGAAAATGCAAGATAAATCTAGTTGTGCTATGTAAATTTTTTTCCAGTTCTTGCAGTTCACAATTTTTAGTCCAACCACAGATTGTGGCTCAATCGATTCTTACATTACTTCGAATCAATATACTATCCAGTTCTTGATCTAGCTTATCGGACCGGTTTCAACAACACAAGCAATAAGTGTTTAAGGCCAATTTTTGGAAAACTATATCGGTTTATTAACACCACATGTTGACTAATGTAATGGGAGAGAGGGGTGCAACATTCACAAAAGTTTCATTTCAAAAATCGAAGGGAAGTGATCAAGTATGCTACACGTCATGTTGACTCACATGTGCCATACATTGACAACTATAAGGTAAAAGGGTAAAGAGCTAAATTTTTTAAAATGTGAGATAGATCTAGTTGTACTATGTAATTTTTTTACCGGTTACTGCAATTCATGATTTGTAGTTCAACCATAGTTTACGGTTTAACCAATTCTTACATTAATTCAGATTGGTATACCACTCAGTTCATAATCCAGCTGATTGGTTCGATTTCAACAACACTAGTGAGAAGGGTCGATAACCAATTCTTAGAAAACTAAATGGGTTTATAAATGTCATATGTCGACTAATGTAATAGGAGAGAGTGGTGCAAAATTTGTGAAAGTTCCCTTTAAAAAATTGAAGGGAAACAACCAAGTATACTACATGTCATGCTGGCGAAGCACTGTAGGGGCAATAAGACATTTTAGAATATAATGAATGGGACTCACGTGCCATACATTGACAGTTATAAGGTAAGGGGTGAAAGAGCTAAATTATGGAAAATGCGAGATAGATCCAGTCGTGCTATGTATTTTTTTACTTGTTATTGCAATTCACAATTTGTAGTCCAAATGCAATTTGCGACTCAACCGCTTCTCACATTTACTCCAGACTAATATACCAACATGTTCTTAGTTTGATTCATCAATCAGTTTCAACAACATTTGTGAGAAAACCCGAGAGCCAATTCTTGGATAACTATACAGGTTTGTCAACGCCACACGTCAACTAATGCAGTGGGAGAGAATGGTACAAAATTTGCAAAAGTTCCATTTCAAAAATTGAAGGGAAATTGTTAAGTATGCTACACGTTATTTCAACGAAGCATCATAAGGGTGAGAATACGCAAATGCTTAATTCTATAAGAGAACGAGGAGGACTCACACATTTCATACACTGACTGTTATAAGGTAAAGGATGAAATAACTAATTTTTGGAAAATGCGAGATAGATTTAGTTGTGCTATATAAATTTTTACCGGTTCTTGCAGTTCATGATTTATAATCCAACTATGGTTTGTGGCTCAACCGGTTCTCGCCCTTACTCCGAGCTGGTATACTAGCTAGTTCCCAATTTGACTGGCTAGTTCAATTTCAAAAATATTGGCAAGATGTACCAAGAGCCAATTATTGAAAAATTGTATAGGTTCGTCAATGTCACACAACAACTAACGCGATGGGAGAGAGGGGTGCAAAATTTGCAAAAGTTCCATTTCAAAAGCTGAAGGGTACAACTAAGTATGTTACATGTTATGTCGACAAAGCATCATAAGGGCGAGAATACGCAAATGCTTTATTTTAAAGAGAATGAGTGGGACTTGCGCATGTTGTATATTGATTGTTATAGGTAAGGGGTAATAGAGCTAAAATTTGGAAAATGTGAGATAGATCTAGTCGTGCTATGTAAATATTTTTACCGATTTTTGTAGTATACAATTTGTGGTCCAACCCGATTTGCGGCTCAACATATTCTCATCCTTATTCTAGATTGGTATACTAATTAGTTCCTAGTTCGACTAGCCAATTTGGTTTCAACAACATTGGTGAAAATGGCTGGAAGCCAATTATTAGAAAATTACATAAGGTCCATCAATGCCACATAAGGTCCATCAATGCCACACATCAACTAATGCAATGGGAAATGATGACAAAATTTGCGAAAGTTCCATTTCAAAAACTGAAGGGAAACAACCAAGCATGCTATGTGTCATGCTGACGAAGAATTGTAGGGGTGAGAAGACATGAATGCTTCATTTTAGAAGAGAACGAGTGGGATTCGCACATGCTATATGCCCATACATTAATTGTTACAAGGCATGGTGTGAAAGGGCTAAATTTTGAAAAATGTGTGATAAATCAAGTAGTGTTATGTAAAAGAGTGTAACTTGGATAGAAAATATGAGAGGCATTGAGATTGCTATGTAGACATGTTGGATGTTGAAAGGGTAATGTGGCCATGCCACATGTCCCTTGAAGGGTTTGAGAGCCCTAATCTTGCCAAATAAGCAAATATTAGAAGCAAAACATAAAAAATCCCTAAGAACATTATGTGAATAGGTTAGCTATCAAGAGGTTACGCCATCAAGTTGAGCATTCCTCAAAGTCTAGTAAGCTCTAATTTTATAAAATATATATACCTTGAAAAACACACGAGAGAATCAAAGTCATGCCATATGGATAAGTTGATGGCTAGATCAAGAATTCTCGAAATTCTGTAAAACTTGGATGGAGTCATAATCGCGCCACGTAGACGATTTAACCAAGTCAATCATCCAAAATAAATTTACAAAATCTATATTTTCATATACACAAATATTTCATTTTTTATAACAAAAATTATAAAGAAAAAGTATAATAAATATACCCATATGTATATATATCAAACCCACCACCGTAGCCGCGTACGCCGTACGATTAATCGTCCAAAAAGGTCTCCCCGACACATTCCAGCACCACGTGGCTTCATTCCATTGGACACACGTAAATAGAAAAACGATATCACAAAATCAACAAAAAAAAAAGAGAGAAGAAATTAGGGGTTTTATTTACTTAAATTTTAATTTTAGGTTTTTTTCTTATTACACAGAGATTTTTGTTTTATTTTTAATATATATTTTTTCTATAAAACACGTTTCCCCTAAGGAAAAAAAAAACCTACCCCTTTTATATTGCATCTCAAATAAAAAACTTCACTATTATTTTCTTCTCTAATTTTTTTCCCAATCGGACGATTAACCAAAAAAGCGCATCGTCTTCTTCCTTTGGAATCGGCACTTTTTTTCACCTTCAACTCGGCTTATCTTAGCCTCCGGCACCGATTCAAAAGACCCGAACCACCTTGAAACCCGTAAAACCGGGAGAGACCCGAGTGAAAACGGTCTCTTCGTTTTCAAAAAAATTGGCGGCCGGTTTTCATTAATTTTACCGGCGATTTAAAAGGTGCTTACGATTGTTAACCTTCGCATCTTTTTTTTTCCAGTTATACCCAAATGAATTATTTTTTCCTTATTAGCCAAAAAAATTGAACTCTCATTTTTGTTTCGTGAAGGTCAGCTTCTTTGTTCTTGATCAATAATCGGCTTTCTTTGGCGGGCGATTTTGTTTTCAATTTTTTACTTTTTGAGGGTATGGATTTAGGATTGTGGATTGTTGCTTATGTTTTTGGTTTTAGGGTTTGTTAATCGATGTTTATAGTATTCGATTTTTATTTTCGTGTTTGGAGTGGCCGATCTATTGGTCGTTTTGTTTAGTTCATGGTTTTCTTCCGTTTTTTGGGTTAGGGTTTCATGATTTTGTGGATTGGTTTGGTTGGAAATTTGATCTTTTTGTGCTTGTATTCATTCTATAAGTGTTTGTGAATTTGAATTTAAGTTTGACTTTACACTCTCTTGGTCCTATTATGTGTTTCTTAGTTTAGAATTGTATTTGCTCGAATGAAGTTATTGCTATGTCAAGTTTCCAGTCTTTTGTGTTGAGTTTTGAAGTTTTTGTCTGGTTTTTGGCTCCTTGCAACGTCAATAATGACTTTGAATTTGCATTTTGCTATGTCAAGTTTCCAGTCTTTTGTGTTGAGTTTTGAAGTTTTTGTCTGGTTTTTGGCTCCTTGCAACGTCAATAATGACTTTGAATTTGCATTTAACTATGTTCTTCTCCTTGAATTCTTTGCTTGTTCCGCAAATGTAGCAAACTGAAAAGAGTTTTAACGTTGGACATTGAATTGTTTGATTATTCAGCTAGGTGATATTTTTTAACCAAATTGTATTCTTTGGTGAAAATTATGTTCATTTTTCTCGAGAATATCATCCCAATTGTGTGCTCGGTTTTATCTCGAAAGGACTAAAATTTTGGCATTTGGCTGGTTGAGTACCCAGGTTCTCAGCAAAGATTGTGAAGCTTCTTTTTATTCCGTCAACCTTTTTGCATAATTTGTAAAGAGGGGAGTTCTATACCTAGGATTTTCAAGTGAGAGGATGGCATGTTTTAGAAACTATTCAAATGACACAGTCTCACATGATGCCTTGGAAGGCAAAAGCCAGGGACGAAACAGTGGTAGGATTCTGAGCTCAGCAGAGAATGAGGACATAGATGGTACTTATAGTGAAAGAGAATTTGATATTAACATGGATGCACAGTATCAAAGTGATGGGGTTGGCATTTCAAATTCAGAGCAGAGTAGGCTGCATCATGAGGTGGCTACTGGTAATGGTGCTGGCATTTCAAATTCCAATTTTCAGCCAGCAGGAAGGAGAATAGCACCTGGGAGATGGGGTTCAACTTTTTGGAAGGACTGCCAGCCTATGGATCGCCAGGGTGGATCCGATTCTGGGCAGGAGTCAAAATCTGACCATAAGAGTTTGGAAGGCTCAGTATATAATTCATCAGATGACAGGGATGATAGGTTAGAATCAGAAGTTGACGAGGCACAAAAAGAAGTTGGCAAGTCTCAAAGGGGTCATTCTGATGTCCCTGCAGATGAGATGTTATCTGATGAATACTATGAACAGGATGGGGAAGAGCAGAGTGATACAATGCATTACAGTGGCTTTGGCAATTCTGTCGGGTTAAATACTAGGGCACAGTCAAAGCATGTTTCTGTCAGTACCAATGTGTCCAGGAGTTCAAAAGCATTGAATAAGCGTAACTATGACAATGAAGATGATAATGACGACAACAATGATGATGTAGATGCAGATTATGAAGAGGAGGAAGAAGAAGATGGTAATATACCTTCCCTTCTTGTCATCATTTGCTGCCTTATTTATGATTACTGCATTTATCATTGAGTCACTAAGGCTGACTAAACTAGTGATTTGTGATTGATTAATTATATATAATCCTATTCTTTTAACTATACAACAGTTAATCACTACTCTTGATTTTGAGATGCCAAGTTTTTGCTGTCTTATTTGCAGAAGATGACCCTGATGATGTCGATTTTGAGCCTGACTATGGTCTTGCCAATTCTCATGCAGGGAATAAGGTTATTAAATTAGTTCTACTTACCTTCTTTTTTTGTGGCTTCAACGTTATGACTTTTATATTATTACCTCCACATTTGTAGTTTTTATAAGGCATATCTGTCATGTTAACCAATTGTCTAGTCTGGTTTTTGGCGTTATACTACAACATTGAATTATAGGGCGTGACTAAAATTATCCGTAATAAATTGTATTCTTGGTCGGTCATGAAGCTTGATGATCCATGATGGTTGTGTTTCTCATGCCTTTTCATTTGCCTGATACTTCTCCCCACTAATTTAGTTCTTAAACAGGATAAAGACTGGGATGGTGAAGATTCTGAGGAAGAAGACAATAGTCATGGTGATTTAGATGTTTCAGATGAAGATGATTCTTATTATAAAAAGAAACCTAAAGGTAGGCAACAAATTAAAGTTGGACCTAATGTAAAACCCACTAGAGAACATAAGTCCTCCAATCGACAAAGAAGAGGGAGATCATCTTTTGAGGAGGATGAATACTCAGCCGAGGATTCTGATAGTGAAAGCGATGGGGATTTCAAGAGTATGGCAAGGAGAAGTGGAAATAATCATAAAATTAATGCTCGTTCTAATACATTGACAAGCATGGGAAGAAACAATGAGATTCGTACTTCTGGTAGGTCTGTTCGGAAAGTATCATATGTTGAGAGTGAAGAAAGTGAAGAAATTGATGAAGGCAAGAAGAAAAAGACACGAAAGGTGAAGCCTGTATATCTTGTTATGGTTGATAAATCCTACTTTATGTTTTTTGTAGGCTTTTTTGATATTTTGTATTTGATGTAATTGCTTGTAAATCGGAATTTTGCTATGCGGATCATGCAAGTATTTATGTACCTTGCGGATACAAGGGAATACTGACTTCAGCATTTTAGTTGCATATTTTCTATATCCATCTTATTTGAGCCTGTCTAATTTGTTCTTGATTAGTTGTGCTAGGACCATAACATTTTTTTTACCTTTAAATTCTTGGTCATTATTTGTTACTTCATATATAAAGATTGTTATATCTCTCATATTGATGCAATTATTTGATTCTAAATGCTCTTTAGTGATATTATTCTTTTCTAAGAATTCTATATCGTATGTTTAGGATGAAGCTGAAGAGGAAGATGGTGACACAATTGAAAAAGTGTTATGGCATCAACCAAAGGGCATGGCTGAAGATGCTATTAGAAACAATAGATCTACAGAGCCTGTTTTATTAAGCCACTTCTTTGACTCTGAACCAGATTGGAGCGAAATGGAATTCCTGATAAAATGGAAAGGCCAGTCACATCTTCATTGTCAGTGGAAATCTATTTCTGAGCTGCAAAATGTATGGTTTTATTTTTTATATTACTTATGTTAGTGCATGTGTTTTTTAATAGGTATAATTTTGTGGACGTTTATTTCCATTGTACTGTCTTCTCTCTCTTATTCTGATGACTTCCTCTTTGTGTTTTCTACATGATTTTGCAGCTTAGTGGTTTTAAGAAGGTTCTAAATTACACTAAAAAGGTGATGGAGGATGTGAGATACAGGAAGTCACTTTCACGTGAGGAGGTATGTTTATGTCTGTAAGCTTTTGTTTCTGAAATTCTCATTTCAACTTGCTGATATCAACTGAAGCGCTTTGGAAAATGCTCTCTTTCTGTCTTACTGAATTCATTATTTATCTAAATTCTTATGAACAAAAATTAATGCGCTGTATATTCTTCTACCGTTTGGAAATTTCATGGGTCATTGTCCCGGTGTATGAACAGTCAATAGGTGTAGCTCCTGTATTTAGTTTTTGGGGACTAACTATTTGAAAGAACAAGCTTGTTGGGATATGGAAAACTTTGGTGGGGAAAATTGGGACTCTGTTCATCGTAGATGTTTAATCTAGTTCTTAAAAAACTGGTTTGTATCCTTTTGTAAATTGATAATTTGTTGATTCTGCAGAACAAGGTAACCTATTAAGTTTTTGTTGGTTTTGGTCCTTATCTATATAGTCTAAGGCCTTTCTTCCTGTTGGGAATCTGGATTTGTTGCATTTTCTTATGGTGTTTATTTTGCCAATACATATTCCTATCTAGCATATATTGGGGAGTAGCTCTTTATGTTATTATCAAAACTGATTTTCCTCCCTTTTGTGATCTTTTCAAAATTATTCTTCTCATCTTGAGGTATATCATAAATCTCATTTATCTCGCTGTAAGTTGTGACTTTATAGGGGAGCACGGAATATGTGAAACAAGTTCTTCCTGCCATGGCAGGGAGACCATAGTTATATAAGCTATTATATAGGTTCTAAGTAAGCCTTTTTCTGGAAGTAGCTCATTTCTATTTTTTTTCCTATTATCTGTTAGATTGAAGTCAATGATGTGAGTAAGGAAATGGACTTGGATCTAATCAAGCAAAATAGTCAGGTTGGTTTTCATCTATTTTCTATTTCTTACATTGTTATGGTTGGTTTTCAGGGTTGTGCTACAAAACTTAATTGTAATTGGTTGATGTGTTTGTTTCAGGTGGAGAGAGTAATTGTTGATCGAATCAGGAAAGATGCCTTTGGGAATGTGATGTCAGAGTATTTAGTCAAGTGGCAGGGATTGTCTTATGCAGAAGCTACCTGGTAATGGTCTGGATTGATAGTTTAATTAATTTAAAGTTAGTCTCTACGCCACCTACTAACAGGTGTCTATTCTTGTGTGGTGCTATTGTGCTCTGGGTTCTTTTTCTTTTCTTTGTTGCTGTCTGTCCTGCTTTAGACAGCTCACTGTTATGTATTTGTTGTTTCAGGGAAAAGGATATTGATATTCCATTTGCTCAAGATGCTATTGATGAGTATAAGGTAACACGTCCTGCAGATTGTCTCTTTGTTTTACTTATTGTTACTTTTTTCTGTAGTTGGTGTTCATAATATTGTCGATCCGGGTTTGTCTGCGTTTGTGGACAGTTTGCCCTTAGGCCAGTTAAGTAAATTATTCAGAGTGGTAATGTTAGAAATATCCTTGCCTTTCAACATAAAATGTCATTGCAGGCATTGCTGCATTGCCCGATGCTGTGATAGTAGATAACTTGCACTGATGTATTCAATTTTATCATTAAGTAGGTTAAAGGAAATGAATACAAGTTGGTTGTATGGTACTGAAGGTGTATATGTTGTGCAGATATGTTGATCTCTATTTTTCTTTACATGTTAAAATTGGTCTTGCTAGCCAACCTTGCTATTTGAAATTCTACAATTTGTTAAAGATTCTAGGAGATTAATTTGGGGTGTATCAATACAGTTAATTGGTGAATTGAGGGTGGTATATCTTATCACATTTCAAGCTGGTGGTTCTGCTGGCTTTGGCTATCAAACAAATACAAACCATAGTAGGCATCTGTTCGAAAGTGAAATTAGACTTGAGAAGTTGGAATTTATAATGTCCATTATAATCCAACATATATTATTACATTGTGCAACCTAATCATTTGAGTTTGCTGTTCTACTTTTGTTTCTTATTTTCTTGAATATGCTCAGATAAAAGTTTATTATCTCGTACAGTTATACCTATTAAAGACTTGTTTCTCATTCTGTAAACAGGCTCGTGAAGCTGCAATGGCTGTGCAGGGGAAAATGGTAGATCACCAGCGTAAGAAGGGAAAAGGTAAGCACTACTAACGTTTTTCTCCGTACATGTGTATGATTAAAGTTTGCATCGTACAGTCACTGACCTCTAGTCCCTCTTGAACTCGGCCTTTGTGTCTGGTAGATTTACTTTGATTAGTATCACAATTAATCATGTAAATGGATTTTGAACTGGCTTGCATTTTTTTATCTTTAGCAAGTTTGCGGAAACTTGATGAACAGCCAGAATGGTTAAGGGGAGGAAAGCTTCGTGATTATCAGCTGGAGGGTTTGAATTTTCTTGTCAACAGGTATATGCTTGTCTCTTTTGCTTTAGGTTACCATTTTATTTTTACTTAAAATGGCCGTCTTACTCTTGAGAATTCCAGTATATTTATCTATTAATGCATGCATTTCATATTCACATTTCAGTTGGAGAAATGATACTAATGTCATCTTAGCTGATGAGATGGGTCTTGGTAAAACTGTTCAGTCTGTATCTATGCTTGGTTTTCTACAGGTACTCACATTGGCTTTTAAGAATTGCTATCTTTTACGATATTTAAGTTTATGAGTTTGTATTGATATATAAAATTTTCAGAATGCTCAACAAATACCCGGCCCGTTTCTTGTGGTCGTACCATTATCCACACTGTCAAACTGGGCTAAAGAATTTAGAAAGTGGCTTCCTGATATGAACATTATTGTATATGTTGGTACTCGTGCCAGCCGAGAGGTGAGTCTTGTTTTTCTTGTATGTATGCTCCTTTTATTCAAATAGATTTAAAATTTGCATCACGCAGTTGTCATAATATGTCTTTACATAATACCATTTTGTCTCCATCTAAATATTTGCTGTGGTGTGTAGCTCTTTTTAGTCTTTATGTGCTTACTTTGGTTAGTTTTGTTTTAGAAATTGCGTATTTACATAAGGTGGATGGTAGTTTCGAATAATTTTAACCCTTCCCATGAACCCCACCCCACTTTTTACGTTTTCTTCTTTTGTTGGCAGGTATGTCAGCAATATGAATTTTACAATGACAAGAAAATTGGCAGACCTATAAAATTTAGTGCCCTGCTGACTACTTATGAAGTAGTTCTGAAGGATAAAGCAGTACTGTCTAAGATAAAATGGAACTATTTGATGGTTGATGAAGCTCATAGGTTGAAGAATAGCGAGGCGCAGTTGTACACAACTCTTTCAGTATGCCCTATTCAGTTCTTCAACTTTCTGCCTTGCATAATTGTGTTGGTTTTGTTAATTTGATTAATTTTGGATGATGCCTTTCTGTTTGCTCAGGAATTTAGCACCAAGAACAAGTTGCTAATTACTGGAACTCCATTACAAAACAGTGTTGAGGAGCTATGGTATTATTTCTTTTCTATGTATTAGAATGATTATTGGAAGTTTTTTTTTTATTTTCTACATTTTTTTAGATAGATGCTAAAATAGATTTATTTCAAAGCTGATTTTTTTATCCCTGATATCAACATTATTTTGCATTACACGACCAAGTTTCTTTGCCTTCTTTTCATTGTATTTTATAACAGAATTAAGTTCCTTGAGGATAAAATTGTTCTGCCAAAATTTGATCTTATTAAAATTCTTCTGTGCCTTAATATTGAGGTATATTCCATTATTTACATCCATGAAAAATATTCCACAGGGCTCTGCTTCATTTCCTTGATCCTGACAAGTTCAAAAATAAGGATGATTTTGTTCAAAATTACAAGAATCTTAGTTCGTTTAATGAAATTGAGGTATGACATTAAAAATTTAAAAGTGATCTCATATTTTTATCATGTTTCGTAGGTTGTTAAGATATTTATTTGACTTGATCTAAATGAAAGCCTGTGTTTACATAGCTTGCTAATCTTCACATGGAATTGAGGCCTCACATTCTTCGAAGGGTTATCAAAGATGTAGAGAAGTCTTTGCCTCCAAAAATTGAGCGTATCCTTAGGGTTGAGATGTCCCCACTTCAGAAACAGTAAGTCGTAAATATCTTTTGAATAAGTTGTACTTTTTTCTATTGCATAAACATGGGGTACTATTTGTATTTTATGAAGGTATTATAAGTGGATTTTGGAACGCAACTTCCATGACTTAAATAAAGGTGTTCGTGGCAATCAGGTTAGCATCTCTTATTATTTTTTTGGCTTGATGATTTTATCTCTGCTGAAGCTTGTTTGTAGTGTTTGTCTTCTTTTGTTTTGGTTTTACTTGTATTTTGTTACTGATAAAAGTATGCAGTATATAGATAAATTTTATATTCCTGTAGAAACAGTGTACAGAGTTTTGTTTCCTTTCTTGTAATTGTCAAGCAGTATTACCAGTTAGTGAAATGAGGTATTTTCTTTTAAATTGCAGGTCTCACTTTTAAATATAGTAGTCGAGCTGAAGAAATGCTGCAATCATCCCTTCCTGTTTGAAAGTGCTGATCATGGTTATGGTGGGGACACTGGCATGAACGATATTAGTAAAATGGAGAGAATTATATTAAGCAGTGGGAAGCTTGTTATACTTGACAAGTTGCTTATGAGGTTGCATGAAACAAAGCATCGTGTTTTAATCTTTTCCCAGGTCTGTACTGGATTTTGTAAATATACTTCTGAACCGCTTGTTTCCTTCAATATTGTTATTCTCATTAGTGATTGGCTGGTCTTTATGTTTTTAATGGATGATATGTCTGGTTAAGTTACACAATCTGGTGTTTTTAATCTGGTGTTTTCCAGATGGTTAGAATGCTGGATATATTAGCCGAGTACATGTCACTCAGAGGATTCCAATTCCAGAGGCTTGATGGTAGTACAAAGGCGGAGTTGCGACAGCAGGCTATGGATCATTTCAATGCACCTGGAAGTGATGATTTTTGCTTCCTTCTTTCTACTCGGGCTGGTGGGCTCGGTATCAACCTGGCAACTGCAGACACTGTCATAATATTTGATTCTGACTGGAACCCCCAGAATGACTTACAGGTGTCAAGCTTGACATTGCTTTTCCCAGCATCATTTTCTATGTTTCCAATGAAAAATTTAGTATTTTATTCATGCATACTGTTTTATTGTGCTTCAGGCAATGAGTAGAGCTCACAGAATTGGGCAACAAGAAGTTGTCAACATTTACAGATTTGTGACAAGCAAAAGTGTTGAGGAAGACATCCTGGAGCGAGCTAAGAAGAAGATGGTCATTTTCTTTAACTTGCATGAATGTGTTCCTATATATTCTTAAATGCATTTATTAATGTACATTATGTGAAAGGGGGCCTAATTTAACTCTTTTATTCTGCATTTAAAGAGTAATTTTATGCGTTTTCTTCCGGGTGCTTTCTATAGGTGCTTGACCATTTGGTGATCCAAAAGTTAAATGCAGAGGGTAGACTGGAAAGAAAGGAAACAAAGAAAGGGGCTTATTTGACATATGTCTCGAAGCAATTGCTCAAGTCTGTAGTTGTTAATATGTTGTTTATTTGGCTTTTGGTTGTTGGAACTGACTACATAATTGACCACTTCTTTCTTGGAAATATCTTGTGGTTTTGATGCGTATAAATTTTTAACAATTTCTTTGACATAATTCTACATTTCTTTTACCATTCCAGAATGAATTATCAGCAATTTTGAGATTTGGAGCTGAAGAATTGTTCAAAGAGGATAAAAATGATGAAGAAAGCAAAAAAAGGCTGTTAAGTATGGATATCGATGAAATTCTTGAAAGAGCCGAAAAGGTTGAGGAGAAAGTCAGTGAAGAGGAAGGGAATGAATTATTGAGTGCTTTTAAGGCAAGCAACTAATACTTTGTTATTGTGGTGGAGTTTTTTGTAATAGTTTTACAGATTATTTCAAGTCTTATGAAATTGGTTTCTATTACTTTCATCGTGCTCAGGTTGCAAATTTTTGTAGTGCTGAAGATGATGGGTCTTTCTGGAGTCGTTGGATAAAACCAGATGCCATTGCCCAAGCAGAAGTATAATCCTAATATTTTCTATTAATCTTATTTTTACCAAAAGTTTTTGATTATTGCTTGTACATTTTCAAGTTTAATGTTCTGTGTTTTTTATTAGACAATTTGTTGGATCCATCTGCCTAAGTTATTCTTTTTGCATTAGGATGCTCTAGCTCCTCGTGCTGCAAGAAATACCAAGAGTTATGCTGAGACAAGTCAACCTGAGAGAAGTAACAAAAGAAAGAAGAAGGGATCTGATCTTCAAGAGCAGCAGGAAAGAGTTCCAAAGCGCCGTAAATCAGAATACTCTGCCCCCTCGGCACCAATGATTGAGGGAGCAACTGCTCAAGTGAGAGGATGGTCTTATGGGAATCTGCCTAAGAGAGATGCATTGCGTTTTTCTCGAGCAGTATGGTTTCTAGTCTTCTGCAATTTGTTGTGCACATGCACCATATCCGTCCTTTTTAAAAAAAAAAATTGCAGTTTGTTATAGAATAGGTGGCAACGTAATGTTTTAGTTAATCAGAGTTCAGAATCATACTTTTTAGTTTTTCTAGTTACAGGCAATTTTTTTATGGCTCATCAGGTTATGAAATTCGGGAATGAGAGCCAAATCACTTTGATAGCAGAGGAAGTTGGTGGTGCTGTTGCAGCAGCTCCACTTGATGCGCAGATTGAGCTCTTCAATGCCCTAGTTGAAGGATGCAGGGAAGCTGTTGAAGTAGGAAATATAGAACCTAAGGTTCGTTGAAAGAGTTATTAATTATATTTGGTTCCAATTCCTACACCGTCATCCTTTATTTGTTTCAATTCTAGAGCATTTTGTGACTAACATTTATTTGGTAATTACCTGCAGGGACCATTATTAGATTTCTTTGGTGTTCCTGTTAAGGCAAATGATCTGGTTAATCGTGTCCAAGAACTTCAGCTCTTAGCAAAACGAATAAGTCGTTACGAGGATCCCATAAAACAGTTCCGTGTGTTGATGTACCTTAAACCCTCTAATTGGTCTAAAGGGTGTGGGTGGAATCAGAGTATGTCTATCCCATTTTTATTCTCTGTTATAGGCAACATAATTAAATGAAAATTGCTGTGGACTTATCTTATTTTATCCTGTTAATTGTCACTAGTTGATGATGCAAGATTGCTTCTGGGAATATACTACCATGGATTTGGTAATTGGGAAAAGATAAGATTAGATGAAAGGCTTGGCCTCACAAAGAAGATTGCTCCTGCTGAACTTCAGCACCATGAAACCTTTCTGCCACGTGCACCTAATTTGAAGGAGCGTGCTAATGCACTCTTGGAAATGGTATTTCTCCTATGCAGTATTGTTCTTAATGTTTAATAAAAAATGAATTCGTCTCTTTTTTTTCTCTTTAAATAGAATAGTAAATCTAGTTGATTGGTTTAATTTTGGTTCTGTTGGGAAATTCTTGCTTTATTTACTTGTATGGAAACATTTTGCTTATGTCGTTTGTAGAAAATCTAGTGCCTGCTTGCATGCTTTGTATGCTGTGCTTTTAGGCTTCATATTATTCTCAAACTGGGACCTATCTCCACAGGAACTTGCAGCTGTTGGTGGTAAGAATGCTGGTGTCAAAGCTGGTCGTAAACCTTCGAAGAAGGAAAAGCAGAATCCTCTAAACGTATCGATATCTCGTGTCAGAGACAAGAAAGGTAAACCGGGTTCTACTAAGGTCAGTTTTAAAATGGGTAGGGACAAAACCGAGAGACCTCAGAAAGTTGAACCTTTAGTTAAAGAAGAAGGTGAAATGTCTGACAACGAGGAAGTATATGAGCAGTTTAAGGAAGTGAAGTGGATGGAATGGTGTGAAGATGTTATGATTGACGAAATAAAAACCCTTCGTCGGCTCCAAAGATTGCAGACTACTAGTGCAGATCTTCCCAAGGATAAGGTTTACTATTCTATTCTGAATCCCTCTTTTTATGTCTCTTTGATTTGATTTGATTTTTTATTTTTGCTAGCCGGATTTGTGCTCATTCCATGTTCTATTTTCTTCCAGGTACTTTCGAAAATTCGGAACTATTTGCAGCTTCTTGGAAGGAGGATAGATCAAATTGTCTTAGAACATGAAGACGAGCCCTATAGACAAGATCGTATGTGGTTCTTCATACTGTTTAATTAAGTTTTAGTTCGTTAATCACGCATTTGGTCTCTCTTGTGTGCACATTCACATTTTTGGACTTTGTCGTTAGGTAATTTCTTTTATTTAATTTCAATTATCGTTGCAGGGATGACCATGCGTTTATGGAACTATGTCTCTACATTTTCAAATCTTTCTGGTGAGAGGCTTCATCAGATTTATTCGAAGCTTAAGCAGGAACAGGACGATGATGGTGTTGGACCTTCCCATATGAATGGTTCCACACCTGGCCATGTTGATAGAGACGGTGATCCTAATTTCTTCCCTCCTTTTTCACGTTCTACCGATAAGCAACGAGGGCATAAGAAGAATGCAACGGCACATCAAACATCACAACCGATTCATAAAGGCATCGATACCGCAAAGTTTGAAGCTTGGAAACGATGGAGAGCAGAAACGGTTAACCATCCTCAACTTCAACCCCCAACTCAAAGACCTCTGAACAATGGTAGTACTCGTGTAGTAGACCCAAACTCATTGGGGATTCTCGGGGCAGGACCATCTGATAAACGTCTTGTTAATACCGAACGGCCATTTCGGATGCGTCAAACTGGATTTCCACAAAGGCAAGGTTTTCCCTCAGGCATCAAGTAAAAGCTTTCAAGCACTGTGCTGGATGATAGTCGATAGAAAATGAATTACCTGATTTGCTTCGACCTTGTGGCATTGACTGCTTCAGCCATTGAATACTCTCAGCTATTCTTTTTCCACCATGGGAATAAAAATCTGCTATCCGAATCTTTATGGCTGGATCGGACAAGTTATCCACCAGATGGGAGTTGCATCGATGTAAAAAGACGGCTCATGAAGAACACAAAAGATCGACTAACATGAGCAGACAGGGAATTGCAGTGACTTCGCAACCATTTTTTTCTCCAACCTTTTTTGTTTTCCGAAGTAAGTCAAGTATTTTGTTTACGTATATAGCACAGGAATAGCAGGGAAAAGAAAAACAGAAAATGTCGATTCAATTTCGAAAAATACATGCATGAGATGTGTTTTACCATGGCAGAAGTGTACATTATTAGGGTATGTATTTTTGCTTCAAAAAAGATGCAAATTTTGTTAGCAATAATATTGGCATAAATTTGCTTCTGGTATACTATTTGAGACCTTGTGTTTATATATAAAAAAAAGTTTGAACCGGACTGGACTAGCGGAATGGATTGGTTGGATTAGGTATTAGTTTGGAGAGGGGTTTTGAATCGTTTTGATCTTGGAATCGGTACGGATTGATTGAATTTGGTAGTTGAAATGAATTTTTAATATTTTTTTATGAATCATTTAATGATTTAATTAATTGAACTGGATAGATCGATTGGATCAGTAAATAGGTGGTCTGATCAGTTCGATCACTGGTTTAGTTCTGAAAATTTTGAATGAAACCAAGTTTTATTAATGGAGGCTTACCAAGTTTATGTTGAGTTCGTATTTGATACACTAATGGAGAAATTGTTTTTCGGATTAAGAATCTATAGAGACGACCTTTAAAAGCGGTGGATATTTGTGTTTGGTTTTGGTGCGCATATGTTTGATTGCAGATTCAGTGATTAATTGATTTTACCGATAATATTAGTTAAATTAACTTCGTAGGTGGATAATATAAGTTAAGTCAGTTTATAATATGCTTCAAATGATTAAACCGATCGAAGTTTGATTAGGTTGGTGCTGTCTTATTCCCCAGCCTTCGGTAGCATAATCGATACAGCAAGGAGGTTCTTTGTCCCTGTGAGCTCGAGTGACAGTTTTTGAGAATTTCAGAGGTCATGGCATAACGGATTTTCTATCATTATGATATATGTTAAGTGGAAGTGTGTTGATGTATGCAGCCAAGGCTTTTTATGAAATCAATTGATTTTAACCTTATTTTTACATGACCCGATCAATTCGACCAAGTGTTCATTATTTATTTCCATTGTTAAATTCTTTGATTACATGAACTGAGTTGTACAGTTATCAAAGAAAATATAGAATTGATTGGTTAAAGTTAGTCTTTTATTATTATTTTTAACCGAATCATTTTATTTCGGTTTATTAGATATCATTTCTTGATTATTGTTTTTTTAATTTCTCTTTTGTTTTGCAATGTTTTTATAATTGGATCGATGGTTAAATCAATTAGGTCACTGATTCGATTAAAAAAACATTAAAAATTCAATTCAATTGATCTATACCGGTTCACAATCCAATCGATTCAATACAATTATCTAAACAAATACGCCAATCAATTTCAATCTAATCGGTCGGCCCAGTTTAAACATCATTGTTGATTTAGGATAGATCATAAGATCTTTTGTGGATAGAAATTCAAGACAAATTTGAAGAGCCTCAAACTTAGGGGATAAAAGAACTACGTTTAACAATGTTGACACACGCTCATATATAAACAAAATTACAATAGAGGTCCTACCATAATTTTTTCTTTCTTTTTTAGTCACCTAACTATGGAAAGTTACAAAATAGTCATCCAACTAATAATGGTTAGTTAAGTAACCATTTTGTAACTTTTCATAGTTAGGTGACCAAAATAGAAAAAAAATGTATAGTTGAGTGACCGCTAATGCAATTTACCCCAAAAACACAAAATTGAAATAAATACAAAAATAAAAAAAGGGTTGCTTTTGTTGTTATGGTGGTGTGTGGTGTTAGTTGCAAAGAGAGAGTGTGGTTGATAACTGATAAGCCTTTTATCACTTTATCTTTTCACTTTGCTTTCTCATCCTCATATTCTTACATGCTCCTTTTTAATCTTTTTATTACTCGAATTTGGATATGAATGAATAATTGACGTAATATGTTTATTTTTTTAAAAAAAATTGGGTTTCGGATTAATTTTATCTTTTCACTTTGTTTTCTCTTCCTCATATTTTTACATGGTTGTTTTTAATTTTTTTATTACTCGAATTGAGATATGAATGAATAATCGACATAATATGTTTAATTTTTTAAAAAAATTGGGTTTTCGATAAATTCAACTTGATTTATGGACAATTTTAATCGAAATTTGTTCACATGGTTAAGGGATTTTTGATTCTTTCATAAGAATGTTTGTGTAATCTATCAGAAACCTACTAACTCGGGTATAGGGGGTTGTTTCCCATCTCTATTGAAAACCCGAATACCTGAACAAGCATTGAGTTCACATTGTTTGACAATGTTTTTGGAATGAAACTAATCAAGCCATCGATTCTCAGTTCGTCTAGTTCAAATAAAATAAATTATTAAAAAGTAATAAAACTGTTAATCATTGGTTTCAATCGATTTTTTAGCTCGGTTCGTGGGTCAATTATTATTATTTTTACTTTGTTCCGAACCGGTGTACCAGCTAGTTTAGTTCTAAAAACACTGTTCTCAAGAACTTGAGAATGTGAAATAATAGGGTACGGTTCAGGCTTATGCTTCCAACGAGCCATTTTCATCTTGTAGAACCCGACACCATCTCTCTAGACATTTAAATTTTATATAGAGTAAAAAGATAAAACTCCTACCGAAGATAATATCGAACAAGTAGAGAAATCCATCAACTCCGAACAAATAACATTTCGTAAATTTGTCTCGAAAAATTTGAAAAATCCATCCACACATATCCATATGTGTCATTCACAGCCGCAGACTTTCAGTTTGGTTTATAGCTCTTATCTGCTAACTTTTTGAGCCACTCTTTTTTTTTGTTATTATTACATTTAAGTCCCTAACACTTTGGACTGTTTATAAAGGCCGCTATTGTTCTCTTTTCTCTGCCAAAAAAAAAATCCAATTTTCATTTCAAAGATTCTCTCAAAACAGGTATTGCCCATTTTTTTCTTCATTTTTTAGTATTTTTATTATTATTCTTTCATATATATATATAATTATTTTTAATTATTACTGAATTTTTTTAAAATAAATAACACTCTATGATTGTTTTAAAAAATTATTTTATAAAAAATAATATTATTTCGATTTGAGTTTGAGTATTGAATTATGGTGTGCAACAAATTATTTATTGGTACTTATATGTTTTTTTTTATCATAATAGTGAGGGAGTAGTAGTTCGAGTTATCGACGACGTTTTTTTTCAACACGAAAAAAAATGGATTACTTTTATGGACCAGGGAGGAACCATCTCTTCGTTCCGGGTCCGGTTAACATACCGGAACCCGTTATTCGAGCCATGAACCGGAATAATGAGGATTACCGTTCCCCGGCTATTCCGGCAATGACAAAAACCCTTCTCGAAGATGTTAAGAAGATATTCAAGACTACGACCGGGACTCCTTTTATGATCCCAACAACAGGTATTCGCAGTTTTATCAAACCAAATGAGTTAAGTTTCGGGAGGTTTCGAAAAATGGTAATTATCAATGTGTTTTTTGTTGTTTTGTATTTTAGGAACCGGCGCATGGGAGAGTGCACTTACTAATACGTTATCCCCCGGTGACCGAATCGTATCGTTCCTCATTGGACAATTCAGTCTTCTTTGGATCGATCAACAACAACGTCTCAAGTTCAACGTCGACGTTGTCGAAAGTGAGTGGGGACAAGGTGCTAACCTCGACGTTTTGGCCGAAAAACTCGCGGCCGATCGTACGCACACCATTAAGGCTATTTGTATTGTTCACAACGAAACCGCGACTGGAGTTACCAACAACTTGGCCACAGTGAGAAAACTACTAGGTTAGTGTATATATTATATGTGCTTTTAATAGTAGAGTTACTGTTCCATTAGAACTTCATAGTTATGTCCAGTTGGATTTTTTCAATTATCCGTGATAATTCGGTTTGATTTTCGATTTTTCTATACTATATTTGGGTTACGTTGTTTTGGACTTTATTTTATGACTTTTGGATATTATATGGTAAAGTTTCAGTTTTTTATAAATATTTTTAAAAATATATTTTGTAAGTAAATAAGAAAATAACTTATATATTATTTTAGAAATTTAATTTATTTTCACTATTTTAAATATTTACATTATAAAAAAAATTAAAATATTTCTTTTAACCGATATTTCAATTTAATTCTCTTTTTTTTCATATTAAATTTGGGTTATTGGGCAAAGTTTTAAATTTTTTTAATAAATATTTAAAAAAATAATTTTCAAGTAAATAAAAAATATTTTAAAAAATAATTTCTATAATTTTCACTATTTTTAATATTTATATAATAAAAAAATTATATATTAAATAAAAATAGAATTTAATTTGGCTCGGATAATTGTGATTTTTTAACTTATGAACCGAAATCGTTCAAACAATAACGATTCATATCAGTTTTTTATTTCTCATTTTTTTTGCTCAACCCTACTTGGTAGTATAAACATCTCATGCATTACATTTATTTTCAGATCATTACGGGCACCCAGCACTGCTTCTCGTCGATGGAGTTTCCTCGATTTGTGCTCTCGATTTCCGTATGGATGAATGGGGAGTTGACGTAGCATTAACTGGCTCGCAAAAGGCGCTTTCTCTTCCAACCGGGATCGGTATTGTTTGCGCTAGCCCGAAAGCTCTCGAGGCGACCAAAACTGCGAAATCGGTTCGGGTTTTCTTCGATTGGAACGATTACCTTAAGTTTTACAAACTAGGAACATTTTGGCCATACACTCCTTCAATTCAACTCTTGTATGGACTAAGAGCAGCTTTGGACCTTATTTTTGAGGAAGGACTTGATAATATCATTGAAAGGCATAGTCGCTTGGGCAAAGCAACAAGGTGAAAAAAAAGGTTAAATTTTGTGGTTAGTCCCTGTATTTTGATGAAATTGAGATTTAGTCCTTATACTCAAAAAGTTAAAAATTAATTCCTACTTTTTTTTAATTTGAAAATTCTAGTCCAATTGTTGAAATCAGAAATATTTTCCGTCAAAATTTGTTATTTTTTGGCATTTTGATTAGGATGCCCTCATTTGTCGGAAGCTACAAATGACAATAATTATGGGACTAGGGTTTTAAAATTGAAAAAGTAGGAGGATTAAATTTTTACTTTTATAATATAAAGATTAAATTTCAATTTCTATCAAAGTACAGAGACTAACAACATATTTTAGCAAAAAAAAAAAACACTTGCTCACAACATTACGGTTTGAATCGGTTTTCGATTTTGTAAATAATGTTTTTGAAAACAGGCTTGCGGTGGAAGCATGGGGCTTGAAGAATTGCACACAAAAGGAGGAATGGTTCAGTGACACGGTGACGGCGGTGCTTGTTCCACCATATATTGATAGTTCGGAAATCGTTAAACGGGGATGGAAGAGATACAATTTGAGCTTAGGTCTTGGCCTTAACAAAGTGGCAGGAAAAGTTTTCAGAATAGGACATCTTGGAAACCTAAACGAGGTAATCTACCTTTTGTTTCGACTTTTTATCTCGCTTGAAATATTTGAGTATGATGTTCATGTCTCACATATAATTGAACATTGGTATAAGAATATAGCACCCCAATAACTCTCTTAGGAAAAAATAATTAAACATATCCATATCTAATACACCCGAACTTGAGTAATATAGACTTGTTTAAAGATCGAGTAATCTACCTAAGTCAAAGAGCTTACTTGATATTTTGGAAGTTTTGGACAAAAATATTAGGGTCGAAATTAGGCTTAAACGAGAAAAATTAAGTTTATTTAAAATATGGGTCAAACTTGGATTTCACCATTTAAGATCCAAATGTAACCTTACGTGTTCTCCAATTCCTTAATATGTAATTAATTAATTATTTATTTAAATAGTATGTAATTTATATTATATGAAAACTTAATATATATTACTATAGTATAAATATTAAAAAAAGTATGTTAAGTTATTTGTATATTTAAATTTAATAAAAGGAATAATACATATTATATAAAATACTAAATATTAAATAAAAACCAATGAGTTTTTTATTAGAAAATTTAAATAATATTATGAACGAGCGTTGGTTTGGGTTAATTGTTTATAAATATGAGTGAGAATGAAAAAACTCGAGGTCCATATTTCGAGTTAGACTAAATTTGACAACTATATACAATGTTGTTACTATACATGAGCCCATGTTGGCCCGTGACACCTTTAAGAGTAACATAGATTTAGAATATTGTTCCTTTTCCGAAGTTGTCTTCATTAAGCACTCATTATTCAAGAATTCTGAAGCTAGTATTTTGGTTCAAACTAAATTTGGGAAAATATATATAGTTTCCACATCGTACATAAGGCTAGGCAGTATCATGTCCCATATAGGGGCAATATCAAAGGGGTTGGCAAGGGCCCTAACCACCTAAAATGAAAATTTTTAATTTTTTCTTTTTAAAATTTATAAATGATTAAATTTGCACTTTAACCTTTCAAAACGATTAAATTTTAATTTAGTATTTTAAAAATAATAAAAATATAAACTATTAAAATGGTGAAATAAAATTTTTAGCTCTTATAAAAATATACAACTAAAATTCGTTTCCTCCCAAAAAAATTTTCCACCTCTGGCTCTAGTCCTAAGGGCGAAGGGAGATGAGGGTTGACAGAGGCTCTAGCCCCCTTAAAATGGGAAAATGTTTCTTTAGACCCCAAAAAATTTATAAAATTTTAAGTTAATATATGGTAAAATTATAATTTAATCCCCCAAAATACAAGAATTCCAATTTAATCATTTTGAAAGCCATAAAGATATAAGCAAATGATGAAATTACATTTTAGTTCTCATAAAAAATATATAACTTAATTTCAACCCCTAAAGAAAAAGATAAAAACACGGTACATAGGGCTAGAAGAAAAAGATAAAAACACTCATGTTAGATGCAAAACGTGTATCTGAAACTCACACCCGAACTCAAATAAGGTCGTCTTTTCGTATAAATTTCAGTTGCAACTGCTGGGTTGTTTAGCTGGTGTGGAGATGATATTGAAAGATGTTGGATACCCAGTTAAGCTTGGAAGTGGAGTTGCTGCTGCATCTGCTTATCTGCAAAATAACATCCCAATGATCCCTTCAAGGATTTGATGAAGAATATTGCAATTAATTAGTCCATGTAAACTTTTTTTTAAATTTATTTATTTGCTCCATCATAAATTTGTAAAAATATACTTTGATATGTTTCTCTATTATACTCTCTCTATCTAAGTCTTTTATTTTCATCATATACTTAGTGGTGTATCTCGGTATTAAATTTTGGGGGTTTAATTAGAGTTCTAGAACTTTTAGGGGGTTAACGAGAGTTTCCAAATTTTTGGAGGGTTTAATTGAAAATTTTCAAAAGAATTTGAGAGGCTTTAATGAGAATTTTTAAAAATTTTGAGAGTGCTTGATTAATATTTTTGAAAATTTTAAAAGGGTTGATGAGAAATTTTAAAAACTTTGGGAGGGTGATAATTCAAATTTTTAAAATTTTAGTTGATGTTTTATATATTTTATAATTAAATATAAATGTTAAAAAATATTTTTTATTATTTAAATTGAATTCAGATCGAGTCAGGTCGACTCTTGATGCAAAAAAATTGTCCAAGCCCGAGTCAAATCGGGTCGAGCCTATCAGGTTTGACGGGGTACCCAACCCATGGACAAGCCTGGACTAAAGTAAGATTGACCTTTCCAATTACGAATTTGAATATTGTGAACTTTTTAAATATTTGGAAGGATTTGAACAAAAATATTAAGTCTAAAAATAGGTTTGAGTAAGAAAATTAGATTCGTTAAAATATGAGTCAAGTTTGGACTCCAATATTCAAGACTTAAGCTTGACCTGTATTTAATATTATAATATTTTATTTTATTTTTTATATATTATGCAATTTCTAATAATATATAGTGAGAATTTGATACATTCAATGAAATATTTTTGCTATCTTTAATTTTTTAAATATTTTTTAATGCACTCTAAATGGAACATGTTTCATCTTTTGAATATGGCTAGTAGAGTCCATAAGCAGGATTTTGGTAAATATACATTTTAGCCCATAAACTTGTCTTTAATGTTTAAATTGGTACATAAGGTTTTTTTGTCCAATTAGGTACCTAAACTTGGCCTCAATGTTCAATTTGGTACCTAAACTTGGCTTTTTGGTTCAAATTAATACTTGAACTTGACTTCATAGTTCAATTTGATGCAAATAAGTCATTTACCATAAGGACTAATTTGGACCAAAAAAGCAAGTTCAGGTACCATTTTGGATCAAAGAGCTAAGTTCAGGTACCTAATTAGACTAATTAAATTGTAGGTATCAAATTAAACATTGAATCCAAGTTCAGGTATCAAAATGCATATTTACAATTAAATTTTTAATGAAAAAAAATAAACATGTAATATTATTAATTAGTAACCTAAAATAGCATAGTTTGTCTTTTTCAAATATGGGCGAGTCATTTAAGTTAGGTAAAAATTGAGACCCCTATTTTGTACGAAGTTTAACTTAAACAAATATAAATTATGTTAATATCATATGATTACCCATTCCAAATCTAATCTGATCCATCACACGACAACCTCTATCTTCACAAAATATTTTTTTCCAACTTTCTTTTCCCTTAATTCCATCAAATATTTTGATAAGGCTTATTTTTCTAGACATGTAGAGACGTGGTTTATGCATATTGCCATTTTTTTACTATTAACAAATATTATTATATTTTTAATTTTTTTAAATGTGCAAAAGAAATACAATTTTTTGGGACAATATAAATTTTGGCCCATGAACTGGGCAATTGGGTCCTTGTACTTGATATTTATAAAAGTTTGATGATGTGGAACTTTGAGATTGTGCCACATCATCACATTTAGTGTTTTAATAACCGAATCGGTAGTTGAATATGTTAGACCATCAGTTCTCGATTCAACTAGTTCGATCGTTGGACCAACAATAATTAAATAATAATCTAAAAATTTAAAATATAATTTTTATTAATTTAATTTAACCTATTCAACTGTCGATTTTTGTCTTGATTTTTTATTTTACCAATTTCAAGCAATTTTTGAGTCAACCAGGTCAACCTTTTGTTCGGATCGTTATATCAATTAGTTCTCGATCCGTTCGATCCATTCTTACTCCAGCAACACTGGTCACATAATCAAGTCTTGACAGAATCCAAGTTTAAGGACCAAGCGAGACCTAGTTGCCAAGTTCAGGGGTCAGAAATTATATTATCCCAATTATTTTTAATGGTATCAACAAAGACATTATCTCGAGATTGAAAAAATACATTAAAAAAATAAAGACTAAAAATGATCAAATATTTTCTATTTTAAAATATTTAATTGAGTTAGTGTCACAAGTTAATCGAACACCAATTCAATTAGGAATTGATTTAAATATCATTTTTCAAAAAACAACAACAAATATTATTACGGCAGTATTTTTGTCTTTTATTGTTAAAAAACAACTTAAAATCACTACTTAAAATAAAACCATATGTCCAAGTGTCAAACCCGAGATTAGTAAAATTTGCATTTAGTCTTTTACTTCTCTACCTATGATTCAATCAATGAACAAATCTTTTTATAGATATATTTTGACATAAAGTTTCTCCTTTCATCCACGTTGTGGGTGTAATGAAATCTAGTTATAAGGTTAATGCAGATTGAAGGTTATTTTATTATAGGAATCTGACCAAATCAGTCACTTTATTATTAATTGGATCAATTTAGTCTGTTATTAAAATGAATTAGATAAGGCCAAATTGGAATAGATTTAACATTTACTATTTAAAAAATATAACTTACTGTTTAACAGAATTAATATTTTAAAGTTTTTATAGTTCTGTAAATAAAATATTTTATTTGGAGTTGAACAGCAATCGAAAAAATATAAATTTTAAGATATTTTTATATAGTAAAATTTAGTTTTATAACAATTTAGACTTATTTGATTCTTTTTTAATAGTATAGGGACTAAATTGTTTCATTTAATAACAGAGGGACTAATTTGATTCATTTAATAACAGAGGGACTAATTTGATTAGATACCTATAATATACTTTAACCCTACTAATTTAAAAGAAAACTATAATACAAAAGCCTTTTTATACAAAATTGACCTTACTTTGTAATTTGATAAAAAGTAGAAGTGTTTATGGGCCGGAAGACTTGTTCGGCCGGATCCATTTGGGTTGGGCTTGATTAAAATTTTCAACTTGAACCAATCTGTTTTATTGTTTGAAATAATAAAATATATAAAATAGTTTTATATTAATATTTACTTATCTTTAAAATTAAATTAAGTTTTTTTTTTTTATTTTTAAATAGTAAAAGTAGTCATTTGGACAAACCTGAGTAGGCCGAACTCGAGCTCAAGCTTGAAAACTTTTTAGAATTGAGCCTTAGTCCTATCCGGCCCGACCCATGAATAGGGTTAATTTAGGTTCAACATTTAACATTTTAAAAATAGTTTAGGGGCTTAATATAAGATATTATCCCAAAAAGTAAAAAACCCTGCAGAAGCAGAATCCCTCAGTTACAGTGTCCTGTTCTCCCCACACTTTGGTTTTTTTCTCCAATCACGAACTTGTTTGTTTCCCTAGAAAAAAAAAGAAGAGAGGAAAATCAGGAAAGAAAATATGAGCAGCTGGAGAAATCTTCTTCTGCGAATTGGCGATAAAAGCTCAGAGTACAGTTCCTCTTCCGATTTCAAAGACCACATTGTCCGTACCATTCTCTCTCTAATTTGTTTTCCCGTTAATAAACCCTAATCCATCGTGTTTTTTCTTCTTCTTCATAAATTGAATTATTTGATCACTTTTTTGTTTTTGAAATTACAGGAAACTTGCTTTGGAGCTTTACGGAGAGAGTTGGGGCATTCTTCTGCTGAAATTTTATCTGTAATCTTTCTCTCTCTCTCTCTCTCTCTCTCTCTTTAAAGTTTTCTTTTATATTTGTTTTTTTAATATTGGCATGGTTGAAAATCATAAGATATTTTAGTAATTAGTGGAGGAAGTAATTGTATTAGGCTTTGGAGTGGAGCTCTTTTGGATTTGCATTGGGAGTTAACTTTTTTTTTCACCGGCAACCTAGAATGTTACTAGAGAAAAATAAATTAGAAGTTGGAAAATTGTTTATAATTAGATATAACTTACTATTAAACTATTTTGTAACATTGAAGTTTTTCTTTAACTTTTTGTTTGTTGCTCTGAAATATTCAAATGAAGTTCTTAAATATCTTAATTGTTGAGTTGAGAGAAAAATGGTTCCTTTTTGTTATATTGATAAGTTGAAGACATTGCAAGAACACATAAAGACAGCAAGGTATAAATACAGACAGTAACCATGATATATCTAGAAAATTTGGATAGAATGTATTAAAAAAGTATAAAGGAAAAACAAAGACTTGAGTATCCAAGATTGCTTTTAATAAAAGAACTTCACTCCAATGAAAGAGGAGATCTGTGAGTTGAAGAGTTTGAGTATCTTTTTTCTAATAATTAGATATTTTCCTGCTTGAGGTATATACAGATTATTGAATGTTTCATTTGTTTATTGTCCCCACATACGTTTTGAAACACTTCAAAAAGAAAAGAGGTTTTTCCCTTTTAATGGAGTTTAAGTTCAAGCCAAAAATTGGAGATTTCTTTGTATGCAGATTGACTTATTTGCTCATTAACATATTGTAATTGGTACTTTGTCCCGTTTGATTCAGCTGCTGATAATTGCCAAAGCATTTATTTATTTATTTTCTTATCCTGACAGTTCCTTCTCCAATGTGCGGAACAATTGCCTCACAAGATTCCATTGTATGGAACATTGGTATGGCTTTTCTTCTAAGCCTTTTGAAGGCTCTTTTCTGTTTTCCTTTGTTGCTTTTCTATTAATTGACAGCGTCAGCTGTGTAAATTAAAGTAGTCAATTATATTGACACACCTCTCATGGTGTGATTGTTACAATAAAGTTTTTTCTCAATGGACTTATTTTCAGCATAGATAATGTATAAATGTTGCCACTAATCCTGTGGAAGAGATGCTAATTTTGCAAGCTAAAAGTTGTGTGAGAACTCTATAAAGAGATTAAAACGTTGATGCAAGATATACTTTTGGGTAGAACTTCCCTTTTTTTATTTATTTGTAGAAACCTCTTATTGTCAATACTTATATTCATGGATGCTCCTTTAACCCCTTGCAAGTTTAGTGACACTGCCTACAGGTTTTAATACCTCATTCTCTCTCTTTCCTCTCAGATTGGTTTGTTAAATTTGGAAGATGAAGACTTCGTTAAAAAAATAGTTGAGAATACACAAAATAGTTTTCAGGTGAGCAAGTTTCTAATTCAAATGCTTTTCAAGAGGTCATTCCTGTGTGGTTTTAGCCTTCAAGGTTTTTTTCCCCTCTCCAGTGCACATTTTTCTAACACTCTCCATGTTGGATTTTTCAGGATGCTCTGGATTCTGGAAATTGTGACGGGATTCGTATTTTAATGCGGTTTCTGACTGCTTTGGTACGTATGGTGTTATATATTTGTCTATAATAGTGCTGTGGTGATTGTTTTGGGCATGTTCCTGAATGTCTGGAGGCATTAACTTCCTCATACATATGATTGAAGTGAAAATACTAGGAAAGCTAGTTCAGGAATGAGCATTCTATTCTATTTATTTCATCATTAAAGAAAATACATTTTGAAGACCATTCAATTCTTACTATTTAATGGTTTTTTTTTTTTTTTACGAATGAAATTCTACTAACAAAATCTTGTTGGTAATACATGTGCAACCAAATACACTGTACAAATTTGAGGCAAAAGACAAACTCATACTAGATTTGCTTAACTATTTATGAATTCTTTCTGGTGCATATTTTGTGAGACCTTATAGGCATCTTCAGCTTTGGTTATGTGGTTTTCACAACAGCTACATATTTTGAAGCTTCCTTACCAGTTTCTTATGGACATGGATGTTTATAACGGGATTAGTTTCTAATTTTTAGCCGATTGCTGATTTGTATTCTGTCACTAATTTGCTAGTTCAGATCCCTTGTAATGGAAGATATATTTATACTTATTTTGAAGTTGATACAGTAAGCTTTATTTTTCAATTTCCTTGCATTCTACAGATGTGCAGCAAAGTTCTCCAACCCACTTCACTTGTAGTTGTTTTTGAAACTCTATTATCGTCAGCTGCCATAACAGTTGATGAAGAGAAAGGAAATCCTTCCTGGCAAGCACGTGCTGACTTTTATGTGATTTGCATTTTATCTTGTCTTCCATGGGGAGGAGCAGAACTCGCAGAGGTGAGGCCTTTCTTGGCTCTTAATAAGCATTATGTCTTGTTGGGTTGGGTGGTTTGATTGTTGTCTGCAAAGTTGGTTGTTAATACCTGGTATGCTGATATTCATATGACTAGCTATGTTTTCAGTCCGTTGGAAATATTTATATCTTGGTCTGGCACGGCAACATGGAAATTTTAAAGAATTATAATACAGGAATGGTGGTATAAAGAAACAAAAATATTTATTTATAAGTAAACCGAACTAATTTATTGTTTAGAATTATAGGATAAGGATGGTCTCTTCATCCAAAGGAAGCAATGTAAATTTCAAATGACGAGAAAACCTTTCCGGAAAATTAGTATGTACTTCACTTGGCACCTGGTTTCTGCTTCCTAGGTTTCATTACATTTTAGATTGTACTATTTTATGATTGTTGACACATGATTCTTGGTGAATATATTTCATAATTCTTATAGGTTTCTGTTATTTATGCCTATCACGGTTATAGATAAATTCATTCAGTTAACTGTGGTTCATACTGTGTATTCTGAAAGAACCAAATGTTTATGTATTCAGCAAGTTCCTGAGGAGATAGAAAGAGTGTTGGTTGGTATACAAGCCTATTTGAGCATTCGAAGGCATACTTCTGACTCTGGATTATCTTTTTTTGAGGATGACGAGTCTGGAGGTGACGTTGAAAAGGTAAATCGCCTGATGCAATCCATCTATCCTTACCTTTCCTTAATTGACAACTTTTGGCTTTAGGGATACTTGTGGTATGGCAATTAATTGACTTCCAAAGTCTCTAGGCTTTAGCAGTTTGATCCAGTAATTGTGAAGATGGTCTACAGAACTAGATTATGTGATTCCGTTATTGTTAGTTTGTCATAATCTCCATGCTTTCTTCATCAGTAATTTTCTTAATTTTCTTTCAGGATTTCCTTGAAGATTTATGGGAACGGATACAAGTTCTATCTAGCAATGGGTGGAAAGTTGAAAGTGGTAATATGTCCATTCTTTGTTTAGTTTATAACTTTGAACCCTTCACTCTTGTTATAAATGTAAATACGTCTTAATTTGACAGTAGAAGCAAGTTCTTTAGTATATTTTATGATGTAATTTTATATACAAATTTATTTTCCGTGGTTTCTTCCATCTCTCTCTCATTTCATAATTGCATTGGAGTAGCTTTCGACTTCTCTACTTTACTTCTCATCCCCTACCACCCTTGCCTCATCTGCATGACTAATTTTAATTGCTATGTTTCTGTTTGCTAGTTCCAAGGCCTCACTTATCATTTGAAGCGCAGCTGGTTGCTGGAAAGTCTCATGAGTTTGGACCCATTAGCTGTCCTGAGCAACCTGAGCTTCCTTCATCAATTTCTGCTGTCGCTTATGGAAAGCAAAAGCATGATGCAGAGTTGAAGTATCCTCAAAGGATGCGCAGGCTTAATATTTTTCCTGCTAGCAAAACAGAGGTAAAATTATTTAAGATGTCATTGTTGAATTTTTCATGGGCTGCTACCAGTTACCTACTTCAACAAAGATGGTCATGGAGTTCATGGCTTAAAGCTTAGTTGCCCATAACAGCTTGTGTTTATTCATCCCGCTTTCCTATTGGGTTTTCCTTTATAGCTCTCTATGTCTCATTTCTTCTTTTATTTGACAGGATCTGCAGCCAATTGATCGCTTTGTTGTTGAAGAGTATTTGCTGGATGTGCTTTTGTTCTTCAATGGATGGTGTGTACACAATACTGACCTGTCACTTTCTTCTTTTATGTTCTTTAATGACTTTATTTTTTGCAATAATTATACTTATTCTTTTCATTACAAACTATACATGCTTGAAAATTATTGGAGGACTAGATGCAAGTCAGGAGGTCATGGATTTCTCAAATAGTAGTTTGTTTGTATCTGAATGAGAAAACAGTAGTTTACAAGTTAATATTTTATTTCATTTTTGAATATTATTCATTTACCCACCCTTTTGTTGAACTCTTATGAAAATGCTAGAATTTAATGCTGTATTATTTGCATAAACAATAGTGAAAAAATCAATCTGCTTGATAGCCACCGACAATTAGAAGCAGTTAAAGATAGGTTTATTCATTTTTTTATTTAACCATTTAGTTGCATTTGAAAGAGTTAAAAACTGGACTGTCAATAATTGTCAGCTTTGGCCTGGTGAAGCAGCTGCTGTCCTGTTTTGCATGTTTGCTGGAGTTATTCATTATTTTCTTTAATTGGATCATTAGCCAGATCTTGTTTCTTTTGATTTTAAAATGAAATAATTCCTTATAATTTGGTTTGTAAAAGTATGTCAAGGCCTTTGGTCTTAGTTTTAATTATTTCTCCTCCTTGCTTTAGTCGAAAGGAATGTGCTGCTTTCATGGTAGGCTTGCCTGTGCCCTTCCGATATGAGTATCTAATGGCAGAGACAATATTCTCCCAGGTAAAAGATCTTTTATATGTTCTATTGCTATTTTCCCATAGAAAGAATCTGATTTAGGCCTTTTCTTCAGGTGTTGTTACATAAAATATAAACAGGAATATAATTTTTTTGCACCTGTAATATGCGGACAACAACACTTAATAGTTTCACATTTCCTGTAATGTATAATTGGCTTGAACTTGCATGTGATCTGCCATTTTGTTATTTTAAAATAGTTGAACTTGCATGTGATCTGCCATTTTGTTATTTTAAAATAGAGTTAGAAACCTCAATGTATAAGTATTGTATTTTAAGCATACATTATCTGCCTCTTATTGGAATCCACACCAAAGGAGGCCACTGGTTAGTACAATCAATTAAAACAAATTAACACCTTCCTCTAATTTTATTTTAAATCATCAAACTTAAATGATGATTCTTGGAGATTTAGGAGATAGGAGGAAATTAAATTGTTACATGTTTAAGTAGATATGGAAGTGATACCTCTGCAATATTTTTGCTTGTGTAAAAAAAACTAAAAAAAAGTTCAACAACAGAATGTTATATATTCTTGCTTGTATGTTTTGCGTACTAGAGCCTCATATGGAAGTGATTCCTCTGTGTTGTTGCAGCTGCTTTTGTTACCACAACCCCCATTCAAGCCAATATATTACACACTGGTTATTATGGATCTCTGTAAGGTAGTATAGAAGCAATTATCACTTAATTATATCTTTGTCTTTTTATAAGAAATTGTTTGCCCCTTAAAGTGTCTGATGTTGTAGTTTAATGGTTAGGCTCTCCCTGGGGCCTTTCCTGCAGTTGTAGCTGGTGCAGTTCGTGCTCTTTTTGATAAAATTGCTGATTTAGACATGGAATGTCGGACACGCCTTATCCTTTGGTTTTCACACCATCTGTAAGTCTGCATTAAATTCTTCTATTTATTAACAATATATATGCCTTTTTTCTCCTTTTATGCTTGATGATATGATTCTTGGCACATTGGATATTGCATCCAATTAATGACTGATGATTTGGCTAGATGTCCAGTACACCAACTTAGCCCTTTGCACCTTTCAGGATGTTGCTTTAAGGTTTTTCAGCTGATTTCTTTGCATTTAATAGTAATTCTTGGCTCCACAGATCAAATTTCCAATTTATTTGGCCTTGGGAAGAATGGGCTTATGTCCTAGACCTCCCAAAGTGGGCTCCACAGCGTGTATTTGTTCAAGAGGTCTTGGAAAGAGAAGTTCGTTTGTCATATTGGGACAAAATAAAGCAGGTATGGAAACATGCTAGAGTGCTTTTCTGTTCTGGAAGTACTATAAAGATATAAAAAAAAAAAACCGTAGGTTTTGGTTGGGGCAATTAGTAATGGTTAAAAATATTCTTAACCTCCCTTAGTTGTTAAGGTGTTATATCAATTTGTACCAAACATGGTATTATACTAACCTCGGCATGTTGCTATATCTTTGTAACATTTCTCTTTTTGTAACACTTAATCTCAGAGCATTGAGAATGCACCTGCTCTAGAAGAGTTGCTACCACCCAAGGGTGGTCCAAATTTCAAGTATAGTGGAGCGGATGATCAAGAAAAGACTGAACAAGAGCAGGCACTCTCTTCAGAGCTTAGCAACAAGGTGAAAGGAAGGCAGACAGCACGTGAAATAATTTTATGGATTGAGGAAACTGTCTATACTATTCACGGCCAGGAAATTACCCTCAGTGTGGTTATACAAACTCTTCTTGACATTGGGTCTAAAAGTTTCACTCATTTGATCACTGTCTTGGAGAGGTATGGACAGGTCATGGCAAAACTTTGCGCTGATCAAGATAAGCAGGTCATGCTTATATCTGAAGTTGGTTCATATTGGAAGAACAATGCACAGATGACAGCCATAACAATTGATAGAATGATGGGTTATCGTCTTATATCTAATTTGGCCATTGTGAGATGGGTCTTCTCTCCAGAAAACATTGAGCAATTTCATATATCTGATCGTCCATGGGAGGTATATCAACAAATTCAGCTTATTTTTGCCTGTTACCAACTCCTCACTTCCCCCTCCTTCCCACAAACAAAAGCATGACTTCAAATGTGTGTTCCATAGTTTCTTGCTACGTACTTGTTCTAACACTGTAACTGCTTGTGTATTCATCCATCCTGTATTCTCTTTGGAGAATTAATCATCTCTCTGTGTGGTTATTCAATTCATGTTAATTGTCTTTCAAAAGTTATTTCCATTTCAAAGGCTTTTTTAATTCCACAGGTTCTGAGGAATGCAGTTAGTAAGACATACAATCGTATCACTGATCTAAGGAAAGAGATTTCATCTCTGAAGAAGAGTGTTGTATCTGCAGAAGAAGCTGCATCTAAGGCAAAAGCAGATTTGGAGGCTGCTGAGTCAAAGCTTACCCTAGTGGAAGGTGAACCTGTTCTTGGTGAAAACCCTACAAAGTTAAAGCATTTAAAATCTGTGGCTGGAAAGACCAAGGAAGAGACAGTATCCATGCATGACTCTTTAGAGGCCAAGGAGGCTCTTTTTGCTCGAGCACTAGATGAAAATGAGGTACTATATTCAACTAACATAACTTCGATTTTTTGTCTACTGGCTTTGCAAATTTGTGGGATAACTTTGTACTTGTGGTTGAAATCTTCAGTACTTATTCTAAAGCATGTAATTGAACAATTTTATATGGTTCATGTGTAGATCAGTAGTTCTTTACATCCCTTTTAACTATCATGTCCTGGTCCGTCTTGAATGTCACAATTGTTCTTAAACACCATTGTATTAATGATTGTGGAAGCCCTCAAAATGCCATGAATTGATGATTAAATGCATGTTCAGTTACTCTTGATTATGCACCCAAGTAATCTCTTTGGGGTAATGAAGTGGGATATATATTTATTTGTTTGAATGTGTTCTCTTGTTCTTAATTTTCCTGAACCCTTTTTTATGTTTACTGTCCCAGTCTTTCTTGGTCTGTAACTAAGCCAAAATTATCTGATTAACATTCTCTTATCAAAATTTATCTTCCAATTACCTTATTCTACTTTTCTATGTAATTGAAATGTATAGGTTTTGTTCCTCTCTCTATACAAAAACTTCTCCAACGTGTTGATGGAGCGTTTGCCTGATGCATCTAGAGATGGAACATTGCAATCATTAAAATCTGTCAATGGAGATTCAATGGCTGTTGACATCGAAGAACCATCAACCATGGAGGTGGATGATGAGAATGAAAGACCAAAGAAAAGGTCCCAACTCCCCAACTTTCCCTGGCCCATTGTCTTTATTTATCTTTCTGTACATTGTCATTTAATGATACATCAAAATAACCATGAATTAATTATTTTTTATTTCTATGTTGCAGTCAATCAAATGGGGGTAAAACGACAAATGGTTACAATGTAAGGGAAAAAGAACAGTGGTGTTTATCAACTCTCGGCTATGTCAAGGCTTTCTCACGGCAATATGCATCTGAGGTAAGTACTGTTTGTTGAGCTCTTCGGGAATTGCCTTGTCTTGATGACCTTGTGGTGTTTTTCTGACACTATGGTCACCAAATTTTGTTCCTCTATAGCTGCTGCAGTACTTCTCTGAAAAAGTAACTGATATTAAAAATCTCTTTTAATCAACAAAAAGCTTTTTCTTTTTCCTTTTTTTTTCCCAAGGTGAAACTTTCTGACTAGGAAGTAGTTATGCTAACATTCAATGAACATTGCTTAACACTGGCCCAATTTAAGAGGAGACCAACAATAAGTTTGACATTCTGTTGCGGTCTAACTCCATACGGCCTTCTTTTTGGCTGCTTATGGTCTCTTATAACTTCTCATTCCTTGTCAGAAAAGTTGATAAATCTCATGTGAAAATGTTCCAAATATGATCGCTTGTTGTTTTAGGTGCTTTGTAAGCTAGTGGAAAGCTAGGCCTGATATGGGTATAACATTGTAAACAAGTATAAATGGATTGGATCTCACCTATAATTCCAAAATATTGAAATGAAAAAAGAAGTTATCCATACCCCTTGATAAGCTTTGAGGGGTTCTTGGAGGGTTATAGTCTCGTACTATGTCCAAAAATGTGTCAGAGACGAGAACTTCAAGAAAAATGAAGAGTCCGAGCAACATAGTGTAGCAGCTTAATCCTTGTTTCCTTGTATGCATGCTTGCTTTGCATTTCCTTGAACAAAAGCTCTTGTGATCATTGACTGTGCAGCAAACAGGATTTTAATATTTCTAATATTTTCTACTGATCTGCATTTTTGGCAGATATGGCCTCACATCGAGAAGCTGGATGCAGAGGTATTCACTGAAGATGCCCATCCTCTTTTCCGGAAAGCTGTTTATTCTGGCCTTCGCCGGCTAAGCAATGAGTTGTAACTGCATGACTTGCTGTGTAACTTAATCCATTCTCAACATCAATGGGTACTACCCTTCTTTCACCCTTCAATTTTTTTCATGTACATGAAGAAAAGTGAAAGATTCTATTTAGCTACATGATCGGTTGCCGTAGTTTAGTTTATTTCGCCAGAAGTAGACATGACCGTTTTGATAACTCGGAAAATGAAAAGTACCGATTCGATGTTAAGATGTTATCGTATATGTACTCTTTTTTCAAGTAGTTGAGTTGCCTGATAAGACTAGTTTGAACTACAATTCTAATGGAATTGTTTTGTCCCTAAACCCTTGTATCCATACTCAAACTGCAAACTCTTTCAATATTTTGATAATCCTAAACGTTGAATTATAAAAACTATTAATTTTATAATTTTATTTAGTGTTAGTTTTGTGGTCAAAATATGCTTTAGGTCCCTGTGTTCTTTATGCATTTAAAGTTTAGTCCTCTCGCTTTTATTTCAAAGAATTTGGTCCCTTTACTTTTCGGATTTAAAAATATAAGTCTAATTATTAATACCATTAAAACTCCTGTTAATTTTAAGCTCATTATAGTATCATTTTTTTCTTGTTGGATATGGATTTTGAAATTTGAAAATTGAAGGGATTAAATTTTTAGAAATAAAAGTAGGTGAATTAAATTCCAACCGTAATGAAAAGAACCAGGACTTAGACTATATTTTAACCTAATTAAGATAACTATCTACATTGTTTTGTATTTTTTTGGATAAAAATCAAAAGGCTAATTGAAGTATTTAAATTTTTTTATAAACTAAAGAGAATTAATTTTAATATAAACTTTTAAAAAATAAAATTGATTATATTAAGTGATAAATAGAGAAATCTTCATGTACTTGTTTGAAAGTTTTTTACATAACCATCACACAACAACAATTGTTAACCTTGAAAATTTTATATAATGTTTTAAATATGATACAAAAAAATTCACACATTTTCTTTGAACCAAACTATGAAAACATGACATAAATTATTATAGAGGTCATCAAATTATGAAAAGCTACAAAATAATTATTTAATTATGATTTTTTTTGGTCACCTAACTATAAAAAGTATCAAATAATCAATAGTTAAGTGACAAAAAAAGTAATTGAAAAAGTAAACATAGCCGACCGACTACTAATGTAGTTTACCCAAAAACATGCTCAGAGCCAAAAGTAGATTAAAATAGTTAAATAAAACTTATACAAAAAAAATTGGGATTATATTTAATGCACTAATGATGTATAGATATATAAATTCATATATAATGATTTTATGTAGTTATTAAAATAAATGCACCATTAAAATTAAAATAATATCATTTGATTCATTGATAATATATTAATAATATACATATCAAATAAAAATCCGTTAAAATTGTAAACAAAAAATTAAAAATAAAACACTTTGAATCTCGTGTATTAGTCTGATGGTCAGGGTGTTTACCGCCTCATGTGTAGCCTAAGTTCGAGTTGTGCTAGTCGTGTTGTTGTTAGGGCTTTGACTTCTTATAATTCACCGAAAAAATAACAACCAAAATAATAATAATAATAATAAAGCACTGTTGATGGAGGATGGAAAGTCGAGAAAGAAAGAAAGAAACAACAATGACGTTACCAACAAAAGAAGAAAACACAAAAATGGTTGCAAAAAATGACATGTTTGTTGATGATGTTTGTTCGATGAAATCATTAAAACCAAATGTCTGATGTGTTGTTTATTGCACTAAATTAAAAAATCTAAGTGGACTTGGTGCTCGGGGTTGGTGGTTTATTGTCTAAAATTTAGGGTAAATTATATTTAAAATCGTTAATTATTAATAAATTTATATTTTCATCGTTTAACTTTGAAAAGTTATAAAATTATTATTAAAATTATTCGAAAGTTTTTGTTCAAGTTATAAAAATATCAATGAGGCCCCTGCATTAGTAATCAAATTATATTTTGCCCCATTTATTAAAAATCTACGTAGCATTAGATCAAAGAACAAACTAATCCTTTTTGTTAAAAACTTCATTATTAAAAACTTACATGTGATGTGCCACATGCATCTCGTGTTGATATACAAAGATTAATTTTTAACAAAATAACTTTCATGCATAAATTAATTTATCCATGAAAAATACAAAATACAATCAACCTCGTAATAGAAAACCTACATATTACTTTTTTACCCTTTTGGAAACACAAATTTCTCATGTACTAATTATAAAAAAATAATGGGGAAAAAACTTGAATGAACATGGATTAAACCCATGATTCACCAAACTTTACATCATGATATTTAAGTGAAACATTTTTTTAATTGCCAAAAAAAATTATATTAATTTTCCCAATTAATATATAAGCATAATTTTTTCAAATATCCATATCATAAAAATATACAATTAACCTTGAAAAAATAATAATAATTTGGGATACAATTGAACAAAGTGGGGAACAAACCTTTTCTTTTTAAATATATTGAAAAGATATGATATTGATTTCCACATTTACAGGGACTATATCTATATATGTATATGAACATATATTTATATCAATTGTATTTTATTGACATTTTCCGATGAATGTGAAGCCGCGAGTAGAGCCGCTCCAGTCCCCGACCCGTCTTCCGTTACGATAACAACAACGTGCCGTGCAATATCTTCTCCCAATATTTCGTTCAACGCTTCGTGCAAGTACTCTCGAAACATTGTGTATTGTGTGTATAAACTTCCCTCGACCGCCACCGCCGTTCTTCGCATCTTGATATCGCTTCTACTTCTTCCGCCCGTGATGCCACCGCTTCCGTCCCGGCCGATCTTTTTCAAGATCCCAACGATGCCAGCTGCTGCCAGACGAGCGGCTCTCCGAGTTACCACGTCGCATATCTTCACGACGAGCTTCCTGGCCTTCAAGGGAATGTCCGGGATCTGAAAAGAGAAAGACGTTAAGTGTAAAAAACCGGAAAAAAACCAAACACAAAGGGCATTGGGAGTCAGATTACATCAAGAACGTCTTTTAAGATTCTTTCAACTTGTGTTAATTCGGGGGAGTCGTCTTCGTGCATTGCAGCCATTAATGGTGTCCTGAAATCAGATATGGGACTCGATAAATTCGATAAACAGGAAAAGAACACGACATGACAAAATATTACACGGAAGCATACCTTAAGGTGAAAGGCAAATATAACCTGGAAGAAACCGGTCCAAAAACATCCGACTCTTCTGACATCCTTAAAATCACTCTCCTAACAATGTCACCCAAATACATGCCTGATATCATTTTCTCAAAGCCCTGAAAAAAGTTTCAAGAAATTCAAATCCGGTCCACCATTATTATCGATTTAAAAACATATCTATAGACATAACCCTACCTGATCGTTCGGATTAGGACTCTCGGCATCCAATTCGATATCATACGAAGTTCTTGGTAAATGAGATGACCAAAAATTCCCCCATTCCATATTGACAACCTTATCATGAGATAAAAACAAAATAACATGAATTCATGATATATGAAATCGACTACATATGAATATAAAGTAAAATATAAAAAAAAACCCCAAAAGAACGGATACCATGCCACCGGAAGTTGTAAGAAGTCCTTGGCACTTAATGATAGCATCAGTCCGTTCCCAGTAGCAGGCATTCGTACCTGTCCCAATTATCACTGCAGCAACAGTGTCTGCATCATGATAATGTCCGAGAGCTAATGTTCCAACAGTATCATTCACCTGCTTAAGAAATCCATGAAATTTATCCAAACATGTAACTAAGATATATATATCCACACACAAATGTGTATATATTTCAAAAGCTAACTCGGTTTATTACTTTTCTCAAACAAAATCCATAGATATCAAACAAAATCTACTATGAATCGGACCAAAATCCTGATTTTGAATGACTAAGCTGTAAATCATGCCTACAACCATGCCCACTAAAATCGAGAAAAGCATGCGTACGCTAAGGAACAAGGTGTTAGAAATATCATCAAGCATCATGCCATTCTTTATTTCTCGGTAGTTACCTTAAGATCGAGAAACGTATAAATTAAACCTACATCGAAGATTTAGAGCTCACCAGCACAGAAACTCGCATATTTAAACCTTTCCGGGTCAGTGCTTGTTGTAAAGCTCCAGCAACCTCTTTTTCGACCTACAAAAACATAAGTTCCAACTTTGTTACTCAAACTCAGGTACGAGTATTCTATAAAGATGTTTCTAACATGGGAAGTTCAATTCTTTTCTAAGTTTCCCATGTAGTTGGAAGGGTTATTTCTCACGAACCGTATCATCGTACCCATATCCGGATATGGGCCGGGTATGATTACTTCAAGAAAAATGAAAATGCGGACTAACATAGTTTTGTAAAAGCACTTATACACAAAAAATACGAAACACTAACCATGTCTCTAATTGCGAATCCTTTCGTCCATTTTATTAAAACCCCCGACGAGACAGATGTCTGTTTAACCGGAAAAGAGAATGTAAACCCGAGTAGTTTCGTGATCGGAGATTGCACAGAATCATTTTTTTCGACAAATTGATACAACGATGAAGCTATAAAATCAAAAAGGTCCTGCACAAAAGTGAAACACATTACTACATTCCGGTCGACAATAATACCATTTCATATGTTTCTTGAGTACTGGCATCTTGGGAACTTTTAGTTACCTCACTTCTGCCAGTCATCAACTGCTCGGGAATGGGTTGTTGCTCAACATCTGGATCCAAATCGGATCTTTGACCTCCTAGTTCAACCCGTAAGACCCTAAAATTAGTACCTCCAAGATCTAGAGCATAAAAAATTCCTTTCTCACTCCTGACGAAAAAAATAAGTACTTCTTTTACTAACACGACTTAAGAAAGAAAAAGAGATAAATATATATAAAAGAATGCACGACCGGATTAACATGTAAAGCCCAATAAAGGCAAATCATCATCAAACCAGCACATCTAAAATCCCATGATGAAACAGAAATTTCTAATTTTAATCAGAAAAAGAAATGCTAGTTCCATTCCCTTCATTCTTTTTTATCATTCATGAAGCTCGGAACGGATTTGATCTGCTATTGTAATTTAAGTACGTTAATACCTCGAATAGTTCTTTATACCGTTAGATGCCAACAATGTGGAATAGAAGCCAACAGTCTCAAATATATATATATATGAGCAATGCCTCAATAACAAAACCTATAAAAACACAATCTTTAATCTCACCAAAAATCTACAAATTATAATAATAAAAAGGAGCAATGCACCAATGACTGAAATTAATAAACCCTATTTTTCAAAAGGAAATAAGCATATACAATCACAAATATATATATGAGCAATGCATCAATAGCCAAACCTATAAAAATCCAATCTTTAATCTCACCATAAATCTACAAAAATATAATAAAAAATTGTAGCAATGAACCAAATCCAAAGCAACAAAAACTTGTAAAAATGGGTGATTTTTATTAGTACAGTCCAACAGGCATACACAATCTCAAATATATATATATGAACAATGCATCAATAGCAAAACCTATAAAAACCCAATCTTTAATCTCACCAAAAATCTACAAATTATAATATAAAAAAAAAGGAGCACTGCACCAATGAGTAAAATCAATAAACCCCATTTTTAATCTCAAGCAAGAAAAATAAAAGAATTTTTCAAAATTAGTACAGTCCAACAAGCATAGACAATCTCAAATGTACATATGAACAGTGCATCAATAACCAAACCTTTAAAAACCCAACCTTTAATCTCACCAGCAATGCACCAATGAGTAAAATCAATAAACCCCATTTTTAATCTTAAGCAAGAAAAGAAGAGAAATTTATAAAAGAATCAAAATTAGTACAGTCCAGCAAAGCACATACAATCTCAAATATATGTATATATGAACAATGCATCAATAGCCAGACCTATAAAAAACCAATCTTTAATCCCACCCAAAATCCACAAAAATATAATAAAAAATAGAGCAATGAACCAAATCCAAAGCAACAAAAAACCTTGTAAAAAAAATGGGTGCTTTTTTTATTACCCAGAAGGTAGATTATCAACAAAAGTGAGCAACATTTTGAGTTTGGATCCTCCTTCAGAAGCTAAACCAGCATGCATCTCAACAGCCATGGCATCCACCACTTGTTTTAATCTCCCAACTGTTGTTTCACAGCTTTCTTCCATTTCTTTTAAAACCCCAACCACTCTTTTCCACTTCCTTCTACTCCTTACTCTCCTCCCTACTACCAACGCCGCCACCGTACACGCCGCCACCGCCACCCCTACTGCCACCCCTAATACCACTTTTCCCATCAATGAAAAATTGAAAACAAAGACTTAACTACCCTATTATTAACCTTGCTCCATCGGAACAAAAAAAAAACAATCTTTTTTTTGTTTCTTTTTAAGCTTTCGATCAATCCCAACTGTTAAAACGCCGCCGTTTTGACATCTGGGTCTTCTTCAACCTCTCTTCCTTGTCGATTTTCTTCACTAAAAAAAACCCAGAAATTTTAAAAAATGAAATATTTTGCCTTTGGATGGTTAAATTCACAATTTTCCAATTAATTTTTTCACAAAAATTAAAAAAAAAAAGAATTCTTTTCGTTTTCAAGAAGATGACTTGCTTGAAAATAAAAATAAAAAACTTTAAAAGAGAAAGCTTTTTAAACAGAGACTGAAATGAAAAAAAATATATATGGAAATGTAATTTTTTTTTTAAATTTTTTCAAGGGTCTGCTATTAGAGTAAAATTTGGAAAGCGAAGGGTACTTATATAGGAATTAAAATGACAGATTTGGGCTTGGGGGTTTTCTAAAATGACGGATTTGTTAAATAGGGGATAATTATTTTACCGACGAAAAGAATTTGATTTTAATTTCGGTGGTTTTCCTAGGTCAAATTGTATAAAAGGTTTTTGTATTGTTTATTTTTTATCAATTTAGTCCTTTTTGCTATAATTTGATTTTTTTTAGTGTTTTACCATTGAAATAGGTTTAATTATCAACTTTGTCATTTTATTTTTTTAATATTGAGAAGTTAGTCTATCTATTTTATTTTTTTTAATTTGGTCCTCGTATTTTACAAAAAAAAAAAGATAAATTAATCCAATTAGATAATATTATTAAACATTGTCGTTAAACCGCTGACTTAAAAATAATTAATTCAAATTACTCATATTCACGTAATTAAAAAAAATCAATAATTTAGTAATTTATATGCAACGGACTAACAAAAACCAACAGTTTAAATGAATTTGTTTACAAACAATTGGACTAACTTCTTGAATCAAAATCTGAAAATTTAAAGTAGAAAGATTAATTTATCAGTTTTAATAAAGTAGAGGGATGAAAATCATAATTATACCTTTGAAATATGCATTTTCAATCTTGAATCCGTCGTCGTTTTTTGGTTAATTTTATCAAATGATTTGATGTATTTTTTTCCTTTTTTCTTTTATAAATTTACAATCAATTTGTCCGACCGGAAATAAAATGTCAAGTTGCAGACATCATATCATCACATGCTTACGAATAATAAACAATCAAATTATTTGATGAAAATTAACCAAAAATTTGGTCTTGAGATTGAAAAAACATATTTTAAAAAAAAAACAAAGGATTATAAATATCGAACTATAGTATATAGATTAAATGCAGTAAAAATGTATAATACATATACTTTATTTATAAAACTGAACCTTTTTTCGGTAAAAGTACTATGAAAATTTTTGTACCAATAGTTACCCTTTTTAGTAAAACAATAAGTGAACTAATCATTGTATGTCATATCAAAGAGTAAACCAACCATTCCTGTTAAAATTTTACTATTAAAAACTAGCGTGATTGACTAGTGTTAATGTACAAGTACCATTTTCTAATAATAGAAATGGAAAATATTTTTAACAAACTGATCAGTTTGCTCTTTGATTTGACGTACAGAGACTAATTTACTTATTTTCTAAATAAGAGAATAAATTATAATTTAATTCTTAATAGAAAGGCCCTGTAATTTTACCATTTTTTCTAATGTTAATGAGAATTTTGACTTTTTGTCTGGGTTTTTTGGCTAAAACAAGATTGCCCATTAAAGTTGATGATAATTACGGTTAGGGGCGGGGGGGGGAATGATGACGTGGACGTTGTGCTTTTTTATAAAAAAATAACAATAAAAAATGGTCGGTCGGCTTAAGTTTTGAAAGGCGGAATTTGATTGGCTTTGACTGATTTGATTAAGACATTTTCAGCATGTTTTTGTTTTAGCTCTCTTTTATTAGTGGAGACGTGAATCACTCGTATTTATTAAAGTAAATTTAATCATAATTAATATTGGGTCAAAATATGTCATAAGTCCTTCTACTTTTCATAAATTTAAAATTTAGTCTTTATACTTTTATTTTTAAGGATTTAGTCTCTTTACTTTTTAAGATTTTAAAAATCAGGTCCAGTTATTAACAAATAAAAAATATTCACTTTATAGCAATGTAACTAGAAAAATGTGACGTTGTAATGAACCTGAATTTAACAAAATAAATTTAAAAATAAAATGTACAATGACTAAATTCTAGATTTACAAATAGTACGATAACTTATAGCATATTTTAACCTTTGTGTTTTATAGTTTTTAAAGTATTTTTTAAATTTTTCTTAAATATGTGGTTTAAATATAAATATAAGATTATTAATAGGAATGTTACCTTTCGTTAATCGTATAACCAAGTTTAATTGTGCCGACACAGGACCTGGCGGGAGTTCGGTCTTCTGAAATGAAAAATTTTAGTTTTGATCTTTTAAAATTTATAAAATATTAAAATGGTACATGATAAATTTACATTTTTTCAAAAGATAAAATTATAAAGGTATAAACTATTAAAATGGTGAAATTACATTTTAACTTTCATAAAAATATATAACTAAAATTCTACCCTCCAAGAAAATTTTTTTGCTTCACCCCCATGAGTGTAATATCAACGTCGCTTGTTTATTTGGTACGTTAGTTGATAATGTGAGATTTGTGATAATTTTACGTTCGTTCTTAATGATTTTGGTCTATTCCTTACTAAAATAAATAAATATCGATGTTGGGTTGAAGCCACGAATTTTGTGACAGGGGATCGAAATAAAATTAAAAAACTCTGAGGCAAAAGTTAACAATTTTGTATTAAAATAATTTGAATTGAAATTTAAAAATTTGATAAGGGCTCAAATTGTAATTTTCTTAATTATAAGAACTAAATCTCATTTTCATTGTTTTATTTTTTTTAGTGGAAATGTCATTAGAGAATGTTCAGCTACACACTAATTATGAAAGCAACTAGTGGTTTTTTTTTTAAATTTATTTCATTCCTATTATTTAATTTCTCTTATTTATTAAAATGAAACTAAAAGAAAAAAATTATATATTCCAACAAAAATTACAAAATTTATTATTTTTAAATGTTTTTTTAATTTCAAGTCCACACCTTCATTTAATAAACCCTAAAAATCTATTTTACTATTTTATTTATATTTTTGTTAAATTATGGTTTTGGCTCTTTTATTATGCTAAGATTCGAGATTTGGTCCTTATAGTTTAATTTGATATAATTTTATAATATCGCTAATTAACTCGACTAAAATTATTATGTGAATTTAAAAAAAAAACCATTCAACTCATCTTATTGATGTTACTTTTTTTTTGGTCCTGGGACAATTATTTTTTAAAATCAATTTAATATTTTTTTTGAACAATTTCTTTATAAGTTCTGATCATATATGTTCTTTTTGGCATAATATCTAAAACTACTCATAGTCCTTTCCCAACCCATAAATAGGAGGATAATGTGCTTCAGCGTACTCGAACCCACATATTCTTATATTGGCAACAATGCTCATACCAATCGAGTTAAGATTCAATCAGCTAATAATATTAATAAATTGAATTAACTGATGAAATTATATATATATATATGTGAACTAAAATCCCTTAACCACAATAACGAAATTAAAATACTAATAAACATTTAACTACTTAATTGGTACTAAAATGTGAACCAATCAAACAAGTGAGTGCTCTCGTAAATTCAAACTTCTAATCCAATATTTTAATCATAAGACTAAGACTTGTGTGTCAAATTGATTGAATTGACTATAATTTCGTGGCGTAAAGAAAAGGGATTGCTTTCAATTTGACTTAGTCAATCTATATCTCTCCCTATATCCAATAACCACAAATAATTAAATACATGTTTAAAATAACTAAAATGTAGAATTCGTATAAAAAAAATAGTCGATTGAGTCTTAATTCGATCGGAATCGATATTATTGTCAGTGCAGAAGGATGTGGGTTCGAGTGTGCTGAACTAAATTACCCTACTATTTAAAGATTGAGAAAGAGTTATGGGTAGCTCTGAGCATTGTATAAAAAATAACAGATCGTCTGTGAATAGTACAGCTCGAATTTAGACATTCATTATTCAGATCTAATTCACTATTCCTGGTAATAAATTAAGATTTTCAAATCTACTATTGAAATCCATTTATTTATTCAAAATTAAAAAACATTTTGACTTTGTTAAGATTACATGCTTTGTTAGAATAGCACTGTAAATTAGTGTTCCAATTTCAATGGACAACCTGTCCCATTGACAAACATGTTGAAATTCAATGGTGCTATGAAGCAATTTGTCGGAAACATAAACTACATTATGCCTAAAATATTGTTAGTTATGAACCAACCCACCAAACATTCACTTTATGGTGAATTCAGTTGAAAGATTAAAATTTTGTTTTAGAAGTTTAAAAATAAAACGGTATAATAACATATATAGTCCTTAACGTTTATTTATTTTATCATTTTGATCATTACCCTTTAAATTTTAGTCGATTTCAATTTTTTTAAATGAAAAGCTTGATTGGATCGTTAAAATTTAAATGACACTAATGTGGCAACTCGTGTGACAGTCTACATGTACTTTAAAAAAAGTAAAAGAAAAATCTAGATTTACTCTAGTACATGTTTGAATATATTTCGATTTTTAATCTATTGTGCATTGTATTGAGTTAATTCTAATTATAATTGATCGAACATATAGTATTTATGATTTGTACTGTATAAGCACGATGAGATTTAAATCTAAAGAGAACTCATACACGATTTACTTAACGTGAGACTCGAACACAAAATTATAACGTTTATAAAGTATCGACTTAGATCTTAAAATTTTAAAACCTCAACCAATAAAAGTATCATGAAAGCCTATGTATTAAGAGTTAGATTACATTTTAACCCTTCTATGTTATATTAGACTTTTAAAAAAAATATTACATAAGCACTTTATACATTTAAAATTGCCCAAAAAAGGGCAAGGGCATTTTAAGTAAAATGAGAAAGGAAAGTAAAATTCCCAAATGTCATCAACCAATACCAAAAAAACAAAAAAAACCCCAAAATCATTCAAAAGCCTGAAAAAGTCCCACACAAAATCTAGGAGGACCCAATTGCCATTAATTACAAAGAGAAGGGCAAAACAGTAAACAATAAAGGGGAAAAAAGAGGACCCTTCAAAAGGGAAAGGTAGCCCCAAAAAAAGAATTAAATTTTTTTAAATAAAACGGCGACGGTAGCTGCGTATTTGTTCCGTACAAAAAAATGACAGCTGTCTCCCGCTAATTCCAGCTGTGTTTCAACAACAACAAAATAAAAAAGCTGTAAAACTGTACCATCCAATTTGTGTTTTTAACCTTTTGTTATTTAATTTTACATTTGCTGTCATTTATTGTTTTTTATTTTTATTTTCACAGTATACAGTTAATTAAAGGCTGTCAACCAATGAGAAATATTTCTGTGTTTTCCAAAAAAACTAAAATAAAAATATTGGGTTTATGTTTTCAATAAGACAATAATTTATTAGGTTTAAAATAAATGTAATAAAAACGTTCATTTTAAACATGTTTTTCCTCTTAACAATCTCGTTATAGCGTTGAGATTAGATATTATGGAGTAAGATAAAAAGAAAGTTAGACGCACTGCACTACTCATAGTACATTTCAGCACACTCGAATCCACTCTTTTGGATTGACAATAATACTCATATCAATCGAGTTAAGACTCAATAGAATAGTTTTAAACATGTTATAAATAAGACGTGAAAAATATAAATTAATATGTTATAAATGTTGCCTTTCAACAAAGCAACAATTTTTTCTTCTTTTAATGAAAAAAGCAACATGTTTATGGAGTTTTGGAAACCAATTTTTATATTGTTCTTTTTTCATAACAAGAAAATAATTTATAAATTCGGACTAATTGATTTGAATTTAATTAAATAAATTATTAAAATTTTATAAGATTTAATCATTTAAAAATAAAAAAATAGAAAACGAGTTTTGTATGTTAATTATTGTATTTAAAAAAATTAATCTTAATCCTATAAACTCTACTGAATAATTATTTTTATTATGATTTTATGTTCATATAAAATTTAATAAATTAACCATTTTTGTATGTTAATTATTGCATTTATTTGTAATTTATTTTTTGAACTTTTCAAGGAAAAAAACATTAATTGAAGTTGATCGTACTACGGCGATACATCACACATATACAGCTTCCACTTACCAGACTCCAATATATCGCGCGATATTATGAAATACTGTTAGGAGACTGAGAAATTGATCTGGACCTTAGATTTAATGTCAGATTCGATTGATTGATCTTGACCGTACAATTCGTTTTTGATGTTTTAAAGCAAGTTGACTTGACTAGACAAGAGAAGAGGTCGTCGTTTTAAAAAATAATAATTAATTTTACACACGTGCGTTAATTCTTTTTCATTTTATGGACTATTTTCCATTGCATCAGTGTTATAAGACCAATTTTTTATGTGTTGGGACAGGACGTTAAATATTGTTTAACTCGCGAATTCATCGTGGTGGTTGGTATTTATTATATCCTTCCGTTACGTGGACACATGTCAGTATCAGCAGCAGTGTTGAACTCTTTGTTGATTTCGTTTAAAATAGTATTGTACTTGATTACCCGCTTTGATTAATGAGCCATTAATCTTTTGTGCTCTCGATCATTTGTTCTCACCTCTTAAAATTGATTAGACACCCACTTTTTAGGTGTGAACACGTTTTTAAAGTCACGAGGGGTTTATTCAAACATAACGACCTTGAACGGATTGAATGAATAATGAAATGGGTCTAGTGGTACATTTCATTCACGCATTAGATAATGATAACTTTATTCATAATAACTTGTCACTTCACACTAATAAACAATGGGATCTCTCCTATAAATATTCTGGTTAGCGATGAAGACCGGATCAATTTTTTGGCACTCTAAAGCTACTCTAAGCAATTATCTTCTCAATTGGCCTGCCTTCTTGTCATTGTTTCGACTTTTGGTCTTTTTAGGTGAATCGACCTCCACAACACTACATTGATTTGCTCCTTGTTCCTTCTTGTCCTCCTTTCTTGTTGTACACTTTATCAACAATTGATGCAGTGAATATGGGTAAAAAATTATCTCAGATTTAGAATGACGCTATCCATGACCTCCTTAATAAAAATAACTGAAAAATGTATCTTTTTATGAATTGGCATAGATGGTTAAATACTGCTTAACTCGCGTATTGATCATGTTAGTTGGTACTGAAATAGTATTGGCCTATATGTAATGTATTGGTTTTCAATTATTCAAGCTAAAATTTCAATGTGTTTTGATCATGGTTGTTAAAACTAAATCAAATCGATTAGTTACGTCGAGAATCAATGGTCTATGGGGTGACAGTAAGAACCTAACAAGGACTCCAACCCTCCTAAAAGGATAAATTTAACTTCTGGCCTTTTAAAATTTCACTCAAGTTAGTACATAGTAATATTGTACATTGCTCTCTAAAAATAATTAATCAAATTAAAAAATATATATTTAAAATATTATTATCAAATCCTAATGATGTGGTCCAAAATAATAATTTATTCAGTATAAATATAGAAAATTAAAGCAGTTAGTAACATAATTAATGTCTAAAAACCTAACAAACATGAAGAATATGGTCCAATCAATCATGGCTACTTTTTTTTTAAATAATAAAATTTGAAAAATAAAAACACATTGTAATATAATATAATATAATATAATATAATATATACTTGATTAATTTCCCCTCCTAAAATGTGGTTTGACAATCTCTCACTTGTCAAGTCACAAATAAATATAGTTAAATTTAATAAAATTATTACCCATTTCTAATTTAATAGTGAATAAAAAATTGGGAAAATTACATCAAATTATCAGTAAATTTATATTTTAGTTATTTAATTTTAAAAAAGTTATTAAACTATTCGAAAGTTTTCATTAAAATCATTGAGTTGTTAAAATTGTCGTTGTATGACCTTCTTCATTCATACCACCGGCACCAATTGAAACCTCTCATTTCCTTCCTATTCTATAATTTAGTTTATTTTTTTCATAAAATAACTCTGAAGGTCACGAATCTATGTGCCAAAATCCGAACATTTTTTTCACCTATCTTCGACATTTACCGTCAGATCGGCTTAGATCTTAAGTACTGTTCATCAAAAAAAAAATAATCCCAATGACTTAATCATGAAAACTTCTAAATAGTTCAACGGCTATTTTATAATTTTTCAAAGTTGAATGATCAAATTATAAAATTATTAATAGTTCAGTAACTTTTAATATATTTTACTCTAAAAAATCATGTTTTATATAATTGTATTTAAAAATATATTTAAAAATAGTGAACTTTTAATATATAATATTTTTAAAAGATAATGATGGAAAGAGGGTTTAAAATAGAAAAAGTTGGTGACCAAAAGTGCACATTTAGTAGCCAGATTTGTGTAGATCTTAAAATTTCAAAGGGCTTTTTTAAATTCCATTTTGGCTTCACATATTGTCAAGTCCCTCTCACATTCATTACAAATAGTGGTATATATATATATAATGCATGGCATTTTCATGGCCATGCAATGCACCAATTTTTTTTGTTTTTTTTAAAAGGGTCTAAAGATGAATTAACAACTTCTGATTATGATGAATATTTGGTCGGTTCGGTTTTTTTTTTAATTTTACAAAATAAATAAATCAAATAAAATCGAAGTCAAACTTAAAATATATTAACGAACAATCAAATTTAACAGGCTCAATAAATTATTTTAATTTTTTTGTTCGGGTCGAGTTGATTAATGTTAGTTGAATTGTCGAATGTTAAAAGAAATTAATATAAATTATTCGATTTTAATAAAGTGTCAAACACATTATGCTCAAATTTAAGATTTTAAAGTTCTCGAAAACCTTATCAAAATTTTAAACATGTTTTAAGAATTAATTAATTAATTAGTTAAGTCTTTTTAATAAATAATTTTAATTTAATCTAAATATATATTTAAACAGGAAAACAAATTTTTAATTGAAAAATTTTATAATTTATTATAGTATGTCGGCAAAACCTTGTAAAACCGTTAACAAGGGTTGTAGATTTGAATACCATTTATTCGATTAAATAAAATAAGAATTAAATAATTTTATAATTTAATCGATTTAAAATATTTCTTTGAATCAATATCTTAATTAATCTCGGTTAAATTGGTTTGACGAATTAATTTGATTCCATTTAAATAATTTTAGGATAATTTAATCGGTTCGATAATTAATTCTGGGTAAGTTTATATCAGTAGTCACCTAACTATGTTTCTTTTTCTTTTTGGTCGCTCAATTATAAAAAGTTACAAAATAGTCATTTAACTATTCACTTTTGTCTTTTTTAATCACCAGCTGGCTGATGTAAAAACGAAAATACTCAAAAATCCTAGATAGTTAGGTGATAAAAAACACAAATTAAATAATTAAATGACTATTTTGTAATTTTTTATAACTGAATTACTATTAATATAATATATTTATTTTTTACGAAAAAATGGAAATAAATTATGAAACTCTAGTAAGGACCAGAATGCATGAAGCTCCATTGTTTTTAAAAAAAAAATATATATTATTATAATTTAGAAAACATGATTTGATTTAATTTCTCAAAGTCCAACTGTAAATCATTACATCCCTCAAAGTGTCAGCCAGCAAAGCCAACCTGGAAAATCGTTAATATATATATTAAAATAAATTATATAAAAAAAAGAAAAATACCTGAGAAATATTCTTTTTATCTCTCGCAACTCACAACTTCTCACGGTAACTTATTTTAACTTTTTTCACCCCGAGATTAGAAACAGTAAATATTTACATTTTTGGTTCCACTTGTAGTTGTTAACAATATAGTTGAAATCGGACTGATCGGTTGGATTACAAATTGTTCGATATATCCATTTATGAGTAAATTGTTAAAAATTGGTAAAAATAGAATTAAAAAAAAAAGTGGTTGAATTAATTTAAAAAATAAATATTTTAATAATAAATTAAATATAATAAAGATATTTAAAAAACAACTAATAAGATAATTTCAATTGACATATACTACGTTTGTATTTGATTTTATTTATTTATTTATTTAATAATTTAAATTTTACTTCTTTTGTCCCAGCTTAGATGGGACCACCGTAGGTTAATGCATGACACGTGTATTTTTCCTGCTTTGACAGCTCATCCCCTCTGCCTCTGATATATTATAATTTTTAAAAATATTTTTATAATTATGTGTTTCCGGTTTTGCCCCTGCGCTCTTTCTCTCTAGTCTTTAAGTCTTTGGTGCAGAGTCGTTCACGTTTTTCCGCGTGCAACGTCGGATTCTACTTTTTGACATGATGTAGTCACGTGACTCGTACACGTCATTTCCTTCACTTTTTTTTAATTATAAATTTTATTTTAAATCTCGTTTATTTTCTTTCGCAAATTGTATAGTTGACGGAATAATCAAACCGTTTCACACATGTGTACTTTATTCTAACGAATAAGAACTAGTTTTTAACGCAACCCATAAATAGGAGGATAATGCGCTTCAGCATATTCGAACTCACTCCCTTCTGTATTAACAATAATACCCATGTCAATCAAGCTAAGACTTAATCGACTTCTATTGACTTATAAATGTTACTAATCTAATATATATATATTTAACACTTAAACGTACAATTACACTAACCGGAAGATTTGTTTAATTTAAATATATTTTGACGTGACTCCATTAGAATAATTTAAAGTTTGAAGACTAATTTAAAATTTAAAAACTTTTAACACAGTTAACTCGGAATTAAATTACACTAAAATGATCTAGTCTCATGATGTGATTATTCTAATCATTACTATATTATAGCACTGTTGATTTTTTTGGGTTTAATTATTTTAATAAATTTTATGTAAAAATAAATATCTTTTAATAATATTTATTTTTTAAATAAAATAAATTTTTAATTGTTTTTAAATTGACTTGTGACACTAATCCAATAAAATATATAAATATAACATAGATAAACCCTGCACAAAATATCAATTCTAGTTAATACACTATACAAAATATGATATAACAATATTGAAGGTAGAAGTAGCACGAAGGGAGACTCAGATTGCATTTTGTCCCATCTACTAAAAAAAATAGACAACTTAGTCTCAGTACATTATATCAAAGAATAAACTAATCATTCTGTTTAAAATTTTATTCAATTCTACTGTTAAAAACTGGTCTCTACATGTCTACATAAAATATAGGTGACACGATACTTGTCACTATCTAATCATTTCATTAGCCACGTCAATTTTTAACAACACAATTAGATGTTAACAAAAAAAACCATTTGTTCTTTGTTCTAATAGAAAGAGATAAATATATCTATTTTTTTAATAGAAAGAATAAAACATAATCTGACATCTAATATAAAGATGGACATGGTATATTTGATGAATTATTAATGTGTCAAAATTTATATAAAAACATATAATACATCAAAAATTATTACGAATAAAAAAACATAACATAAACATGATATGAATACACTACTAACAACAAAAAAAAAAAACAAAAAAACAAAAAAGAGAAGCAAAGCAATAATAGAAGATCAAAAGAGTTTACTCGTTCAAACTTTGATTTTTCAAATGGTGAAAAACAACTGTACACAATCAAAACATCTTTCATTTCAGAAGCTTCATCTCTTTTTCATAAACAAAGCAATTAAATCAAACAATCAATCAAGAAAATATGGTAAAATGTATTAACCTCCCCCCCCCCCCAAAACCAAAAAAAAAAAAAAAACTGCTCTCAAAATTAGGGAATATCAGCTTGAGGAAGAAAGCTGCAAAAACCCTTCAAAGCTTCCATGGTGTTTATGATGTCACCTGTACTATTTTTTTTTTTTGGTTTACTTGATAAGCAAGCAATGTCCTTGAAACGGAAAGGGCTTCTTTCAGATTTCAACTGTTCAACTTTGTTAGTTCATATTTAAATCCATTGATATAGTGTTAAAGAAACCAACCATTCGGTAAGAGCACACACCTACTTCTTGATTACGGTCGGAGTAGATTCCGTTCTGTTGAGTTCTTAATCTGTATTGGAATCTGTTAGATATCTTGAGATTCTCTTCTAACGCAAGGCTCATAATTGTCAATAGAATCTGCTTGATTGAGTGGTTTCGGATGCTTTGGAGGTTGAGAAGCCGTACGATCTTCTGACCTCCCTCCAATGTTGCCTACTTCTATCTACTGAATAACTTTGAGCATCTGTTGTAGCGGCTCTGGATGTGGCTCCAGTACGTTTCTTTTGCACATTTCTCGACTCTTCTTCAAGATCGTACCTTGAGCGCTGCAAGAAGACGATGTTACAAGATTAAAGAACACACGCCATATTTTCTCGGTAACCCCAAGCAAAAAAGAAATAAAGTCCTGTTAACATTCACGTTTTCTTTTCTAAAAAATACGAGATAATCGGTCCTTAGATGGAACGGTTAGGTTTCCCGAGTATATAGAAACTTGAACAATACCAAATTCATTCGATGGTAGGACACATCAATTTATTTGAAGGAAAAATGAATTGGTGATCAAAAGGAAAGGACTATTTTTAATGTATTTGAAAGGTCCTTGAAGGATTATCTCCTCGTATCCACGTCCAGATATTAATAGGAAATGAATGTCAAACATTTAAATATGAAATCATGGCTAAGAAGACAATTCAATGTTTAGGTCAGGAGAAAGGCTATAGAACGGCAAACTATGCATTGCCTAGAATCCGCTATTGAGTGCCAATCGGAATAACTCATACTTCCGATGTTCTGCCTCTCTCTCTCTATATATAGACAAATATCTGTTCTTTCACTATTCCTTTTAAATCAAATCGATTCATGTATTCGGACACATCATAAAAGGAATTTGTGGCATACACAGGTCTGTCCCAAGATTGTTTGCCTTTTAAAGCATCCTCCTAAACCTTAAACCTTAAACCAATCAGTCACAAAATATCATCTAAGAGTACCTTGGTAATATATAGTTCCAAATACTGTAAACATAAATGTATCATATTGCACCTAAAGGAAGGCATAGATGTATCGGATAAAGGGTAACACATACCTTGATAGGGTCCGAAAGTATAGCATATGCCTCTCCAATTATCTTAAATAGTTTGTCAGCATCCTTGTAGGCCTCTTCTCTTATCTCCTTCCAAAGCCTATCATCTCCGTTTTCATGTCTTACAAGGGATTGAACAGCCTACACACACAAAAATAAAAATAAATCAGACAGATTGGCATCGAACTTTAAAAAATATGCATATAGCAGCATATATATGAAACCTTGTCAGGATGATGTCTAAGAGCAGATTTCCGATATGCCTTCTTAATTTCTGCTGCTGAAACAGATGGTTCGACCCCCCTGCCGTTACAATTAAAATAATCTGGTAAGGTTTAAACTTGAATATGAAATCTAAAATTAACTACCAAGATAAAAATATTTGAAAAGGTTTAAGGAAAAAGCAAAGAAATGAATATGATATTAAGACAAAGTGGCCTTGAGGATCCATGTTCGTATGAACTTTGATGATTTCCAAATGCCAATTATGATCACAAATGAATAAACTTACAAAATTAGATAGAAATCCAGAGGGACTTCCTTTTTGTCTTCTTCCTCGATTTCAGAAAGCCACAAACGAGCTTGTCTCAAGTCATTTGCAAAGTTCATTGGTCGGTCAGTTGTTCCAATTTGATTGGTCTTCGCCTCCATTTGCTTCATGAGAAGCGAAATAAATCTTTCAATATCACTGGCTGCTTGATCGTAGTCTCTAACCATCTCGTATAAAGTGGCTCGTCTAGATATTGCCTGCAAAAATGTGAAACCGCAAATATGTCACCAAACAAAAAATACCAATGGTCTTGCTGGAATTGAAATTTACATTTCTTAGTTCCATAAATCATTTTCATATTCCTATGTATGAGCATAAAGATAACATCAGTTTGCAGACAAACCTTCAAATAATTGCCGTTGAGTGCTATGGCAAGGCTACAATCAGCAATTGCATCAGTGATTTGACCCAGTGCTTTATACGCAGCAGCACGATTACAGAAACAAATAGCTGAAAAAGGCCGGGACTCCATATTGCCAGATAAAGCAGCAGTATAATGTTCAACAGCTTCCAAGTGTCTTCCCGATTGAAATGCTTTATTCCCTGCAGCCTGCAGATAAATGAAATAATTGCATTTGAGACCAAACCTTTTATCGATACACCGCAAAGTACACGAGACTTCTGAGTACTGGTTTTATACTTTGGGATAGCAATGGGGCAGTTTTTGGCACAATACAACTTTACAATATCCTCAATGAAAGCCAGTTCAACCAAGATAATCATATTTGGATACCATATCCCAACTCAAAAAATTGTTTATTATCTGTACCTGATCCGTTATGACCTGAAATTTTGTTTTTAAAATTCTGTTTTAATAGAAAGTTCATGAATAATTTACTTTTCAGTACACATAATTTCTATTAATGTCTCCAATGTGCACTGAAGTATAATTTTGTTAATGTTGTAAATATACTAGTGAATATAGTTTACCTATATCACCAGGTGAACAAAAGGACAATGACATGCATAGGTGTGCATAAACTAGAAAAGTTTCTTAGTGCAAAAATTATGTCAAGGAAAAATACCTTATGACTCAAGAGTTCGCGGACAGTAGCAGCCAATGGGATTGATGATTCTAGACTGTTGCTTCCATCCCTGGATAAACCCAAGAATGTGCACCAATCATTGTAGTACAGCACATAAATTAATATATTGAATGAGTGGAGGGCCGTGAAGTTTACCTATACATAGAGGACTGCAATTCCTCTTGCTTCTCCAGAAAAGCAATAGCCTCTTCAAGCTTTCCCAGATGAAAATAAGATTTGAAGATCATTCGACACCGCCAAACTCTAAAGGTCAAGTCCTTCAAGAAACTCGAACTATCCAGATTGGCTATTTGACCATTGCTATCAAATGATAAGGAATTCTTTTCAGCTGAATCAAATGTCTTCTCACACAGCTGAATTACCTCTTCGTATTTGCGAAGCTGCAAATAGAAAAATTGTTATTATAATTCCAACAATCTTCCTGAGACAATAAATGATCTACTTTCATGAGTTCTACATTTAGAAAAAGTTTACGGGAATAAACATACAATGAAAAGGGCTTCCGCTTTCATTTCAAGTAATTTTTCCGAGTACATGCTTATTTTCAAGGCTTCAGCAATTAGTTCCAAAGCACTCTCGCCACCATCAGATGTTCTTCTTTGCAAAAGTTCGGTAGATTGGTGCATGCATTCAGACACTTTCTGTCATAGAGGAACTCATCAGTCACATTATCATCACCTCAAATAAACCTACATTTAGTCATATGTGTGTATAACAATAAGCACCTGTGTCTTTTGTAGGCCATCAGAGGCTTCTAATGCAATTTTTCGGTCCACATAAACATCAGTTCCAGATTGCAAGCACTTCCTGAAGTATCGCATTGAGTTCTCAACTTCCCCAAGGGCAAGGTAGCAACTAGAAGGAAAAGAAAAAATCAAGCCAGGGTTAGGGGAGCTACGAGAAAGCCGATAACAAACATGAACCAAACTCATAACAGTTCACTGAAATGCAAATTAATTACAAAACCAACAGCCTAACAATGATAACTGGATAACAATGCAGAGCAATATTGGCTCCACAGAGAAATGTGTATGTAGGAAATGGAAAACATAGTCAGTAATCTGAAACAAATACTTATAAATTCTCATGCAACAAAGACTTAAAAAAAAAAATTTCAATCTTTAATAACTACAGTGTATATAAGGAATTTATAAAGTTGAAACGGAAATACAGAATTATACACAATTCCAGAGCAGCAGTGACTTAAATTAAAGAAAATGAAACAAATGAGGAGCCTTACTTAGCTGCTCTAAGTTGAACCCTTGAAAAGTTGGGATCTATTGCCATGGCCATCATGCAATCTCCTAGTGCATCTTTCATTCTTCCAAGAGACATTCGTGTAGCTGCACGGTTGCTATAGCACAGCATCAATGCTCGAAGGCAGCTTTTAGATGTCTCACTCTCAGGAATACAACTTATCCCTTGTGTATAATATTCCTCAGCTTTGGATGAATCTCCATTCGCATAGGCTTGGTTTCCCCTGGTATATACAAAATGGATTTATCAGTGGAGGTATCATCACCAAATTACAAGATGGACCAAGTATGATCTATGAGAAGGTAAAAGTACCATGGAGGCCCTTGTACTATATGTTAGATTGCATTTTATTCCCACTACTAAAAAAATTGACTAAATTAGTCCTATACATAAGATCAAAGAGCAAGCTAGTCCTTCTGTTAAAATTTTCATCCATTTTTATTGTTAAAAATTGGTCCCTGTCTGTCAAGATGAGGTATGCATGGCATGCCACATGTAATTATCTGGTTATTTCGTCAACCAAACCAGTTTTATCTTTGATCTAATGTACAGGGAGTAATTTGTCCAGTTTTTTAGTAGAGGGGGCAAAATGCAATTTGACTCCTAGTACACGGGCCTCCATGGTACTTTTACCTCTATGAGAACATACAAATTATTAATCTACTTGGAAACAATATGTTTTAAAAGAATGAAGGTAATTTATCAAAAACTAATAATAACCTTAATCGCCACTTTTCACATGATTCCTGAGCTGCAGTGCTTGCACCAGTCAAATTAGACTCATGCTTGATCTCCGGTCCTTTGTTCACCATAGAATTCCCTCCAACATTGCTTTGCAAAGTAGACAAATCTGTTTTTTGACCTTGTAGGGGAGATAAATGCACTGAAGCTCCAGGGTAAGGAGAAAACTGTGCAGAAGACGATGCACAAGGAATTCTCACATTTGAACCGGAATAAGGAGTATCAAAAGAAATTTTAGCCGAATTCTTCTTTCGGTGATAGCGTGTTGGTGATGATAGTTGACTTTGAGCTGAAGAAGATGCAGCAAAGGTGAAGTCACACCCACTTATATGTTCTGAATTAGAAGTGGAAGAAAAGTACATCTGAGTGTCACTATCTTGCCTCTCGATATTCAATCTCGAAGTGACTTCCTTTTCAGCTGAACTAAGAGCAATATCACTGTTATCATCTATCTCCTCAACTGCAGATATAAAGCTTTCAGTTTCAGCCCCTGATACAGAATCTTCTTGAGGAGCTTTGGTAGCAACAGCTTTATTGAAAACATCTCCATAACCCTCCATTTTTATTTCATCTTTCTCACTTCCTTTTATATCCATATGTTGTGTTGCAGTAACCAGATCCTCATCTATTGCATCATTGGGAACTACTGGTTGTGACTCATCCGAAGCTACGGAAGATTCTCTTGAACATCGAGTATCAGCTAGGGTTTCTTGATATGGTGAGACATCCATTGGTGAATACTCCGAAGCATCTGCATTATCCCGAGCACCAGTTTTACTAGAAACAAAATCTGGTCCATGCCATAGCTGGACTGGTGTAGATTGCTTCAACTTTCCTTTCCTTTTCTTGACTTTTGTGGTTTTACTGGTTTCTTTCTTTGCACTAAATTCTAATTTTTTATTTAATCCAAAGAACATATTTGCCTGTGAATGAGGAGTTTTGAATTCTACAAAGGGTGAATATATAGTATCTTGTTTGGCCGTAAAACCAAACCCATCCTTCTTTTCTGGTTTACTAGAAGTCGAGCCAAAGGAATTTGCACCAGGCTGGAAATGCATTGTAGTAGATGAAAACAGAGTTGATGATGCTGCAGCTTCACCAGGTCTAATATCACTTGGATACAAACCCGATGTTGCTGCCTGGAAAACAGATTCTTTATGTAGAGAATTACTGAACTCTTCGAGCTTCTTATCATCCAACTTTTCAGTTCGTACATCATTTCCAAATATTTGTGAAGAAGAAAATCCCTTGTCAGTTTGAGCAGTAGAATCTCCCGAAACACTCTTAATATTCAATTTCCTCTCCATCTCAGTTGACAATACCTTCTCTCTTTCCCCACCAAGATGACCAGACTTTTCACCCGTCTTCTCATTCGTTTTACTATCATCGGACCCCTTTATATTCAAATTCTTGATCCTATCTTGAACAGCATCTGTTGAGCTTCCGACCAAAGAATCACTACCTTTTCCGCCCGTAAATACGAATACCTTCTTACTTCCATCAACAAAATCCTCACCGCCTTTAATATTCAACTTGCTCTGCAACTCATCCGGAAGTTTTCCAGTTTCCACACCTTCTCCAACATAACCACCTACATTGCTATCATTCACATTGCTCCAATTACCCTTGGAACCGTCCTCGATGTTCAACTTCCTTAACTCGTCCGGAAGCTTAAAAACTAAACTTTGATCACCTAAACCACAACTTTTCCCAATTCTCAAATTCCTCATTTCTTCCACAACTCCTCCCTCTAAATTCCCACCCGGGCCAGGAACACCGGACACAGGCCGAAATGGATTAAAACCCGGCCCTAACCGAGTTCCTAAATCGCCTGAAGATTTCAAATTATGGGAATTCAATTGCTTTCTAATTTTAACAAGCCTTGGCCTAGCAAGGCCGGCCGATGGTCGTTGTGTGGACGGCGTATTGAAGCTAAAATCGGGATTATTCGGGTTGGAATCCGAAAACCCAGAATTAAAATCGCTTCCAAATCCAAAACTAGAAGATGGGTTCATCTTTTCTTGTGAAAATTTCGATTGAGAAACAGAAAAAGACCCAAATGAATTCAATGTAAAAGGACCAGAAGAAACCTGACCATTGGGGGTTGAATAAGAAGCTCCTCCGGGGTCTATTAACGCCGGCGACATGTCAACATAGGAGTCATCAAATCCAACGGCTATCAATCTGTTTTTGGATTGATGATCAGATTCCTTGATCGATCAAAAGGTAGCTGATTGATGGGATTTGCTTTTCTTTTTTTCTCTTTTTTTTTTCTTTTTAGATTTATACCATTGGATGAACGGAAATAAATGCAAATAATGCAAGGTCTAGAGAAAGAGAGGTCTTTTTCACAGTTTTCGAAAGAAGTTTTTTTTTTTTTTTCAATTTTTCATTTTTAAAGTTTGATTCTTTAATGTTGCTTTGAAAAAGCTTCCTTTTGTTTTCCCTTTGTTTTTTTTTTCCCTTTTTTATAATTATAATTAAATTGTAAAATTTTAATATCATTGTCTTAAAATTGCAAGATTTACAAATTACAGCCTTTGGGTGAAAATATTTTTAAAAAATAAATAAGAAAAAAAATGAAAAAAAGTACCTTTTTTTTAATTTCTTAAGATATTAAAGCATCATCCTTTCATATATTGCCTATATATATTACAAAGGAAAAATAAAATCATAAATTTAGTCCTTTAACTTTTTTTTGTCAAATTAACCCTTTTCTTTTAACTAAATTTGGCCCTCAACTTTTTTAAACAAGTTGAATTACTATTTTTTAATAGAAATACTGATTAAAATGTCAAATTTTTAAATATGGCAGCTCGTATGACAATTCATATGTACTTCATGTATTTTTAAAAAAATTATAAACTTTTTTATATTTTATATGGTGGATTTTTTTTGAATATTTTTTATAATTTTTAGATTATTTATTGATGTGACATATAAAATAAATAGCATCATATCAACATAAAGTGCAAGTAGACTTCTATATGGGTTGCCACATCGACATCGTTAAAAATTAATATTTTAATTAGTATCTCAGTTAAAAAATAATTTGATTTTTTTTAAAACTAATGGATAAATTTAGCTAAAAAAATGAATAATGACCAAATTGAAGAACATAATTTTGATTTATATAATTATTTTAATATAAGCATAATAAATATTGGTGGAAAAAGAAGCAATGTCATTGGTGTGAAGTTATGAAATTTGTTTAAGGGAGGAAATAAAATTATAAAATTTTGGATCAATATTAAAATTTTATTTTTAATAACATATTAAATTAAATTATTTTTTTCAAATTTGGCTGAAAATGCAAAAAAAAAATCATTCAAAACTCAAATTGAATGTTATAAATTGTGGGAAGGGCTAAAAGAAAAATTTTCCCCATTTAGAGAAAGGAGGCCGAGGCCCCTGTTTGACATGATCGAAGCTTTTGAGCCTGTATACCGAAGGTCCATGGGCTTCATGCTTATGCTATGTAGATTATTTAGACTAAAATATATCTCTAACTTTTCGTAAATTTAAAATTTAGATATTGTACTTTTATTTCTAAGAGCATAGTCTCTCTATCTTTTAAATTTTAAAATTCAAGTCCAACGGTTAACACTACAAATTTATCATTTTTTATTTCATAATATTATACCAATAAATTTAACAATAAAAAATTAACAGTAACCTTAAAAAAATTAATAGTGTTAACAATTGGACTTGGATTTTGAAATCTGAAAATTATAGGTACTGAATTCTTAAAATTAAAAGTATAAGGATTAAATTTTAAATTTTTGAAAAAGTACAAGGACCTGTGGAATATTTTAACCATATATTTATTTTAACTTCAAAATAAATTAAGATCTCTTCGATAACAAAATGCAGAATGATAAAATTTAGCCCTTAACATTTATATATATATTTATTTATTTATCAAATTGGCTCCTTTTTTAAACTAAGATTGACAATTAACCTTTTAAAAATAGTCAACATTTTTTTTATGGAAATGCTTACTAAAACATTAATTTTTTAACGACGTTGGCGTAACAGTTTAAGTGTACTTCATGTTGGCATAACACTATTTATTTTATATTTCATATCAACAAATCATTATAAAAAGTAAAAAATAAAAAAAATTATTAAATAAAATTCATAAAAATTCAAAAAACAATTATGAAGTACACGTGAATTGTGATGTGGGCTATCATATTTAAAAAATTAACGTTTTAGTCATTATTTTTGTTAAAAAATAATAACCTGACTTTTATAAAAAAAATATTAATGACTAGATTTAACTAAAAAAATAAGGATCAATTTAATAAAAAATATAAACACGAAGGACTAAATTTATCATTATAAAAGAAACCCAAAGATGTATGATAATAAGATGAAATCAGTTAGGTAGGAAATGTTGTAGCCATGTACTAATTTGATTAATATTGGTTTTTTCCCTTTTTTAATGAATTGTTGAATTACCATATTAGCCTTACATCAATATTTGAAAAGACATGCTATTTTTGGACAAACAATATCAAAATCTATATGCTTACGTGATGCCAACTAAATTAATAATTATAATTAAAATAATATATAATTCAAATTAAAATAATATACATGCTGTATGCATGTTTATTTATTTTAAAATAAGTTAAAACCATATTTTTTTTTCAAAATTTTTAATTTATTTAGGGTAAATTATCAAAATAGTCACTTATATTTGAAATGTTACGTTTTAGTCACTTATGTTAACGTGTTGTAACATTTTAGTCACTAAGCATTAATTGTCGTTAATGGTAATCTGATGTGACATGTTAAATCATCATTTCAAATGAAAATTTCAAGTTAAATTATACAATTGGTCCCTATATTTTTTTGCTTTGATAAATTTAATTTTTTTTTTACGTTAAAAGATATGAAGAATGGAGGAAAATAGAAGGAGAAGCAGAACAGAAGGAAAGAAAAAAGAAAGTTATAAGAATATAAAAGAAAAAAATTAAATTGTTCAAAACGAAAAAAAATATGATGACTAATTGTATAATTTAACCTATATTTTTTTTGTTTTAAATGATGATTTAACATGCTAAGCCAGCCTACCGTTACACCGTTAATGGCAATTAACGATTCAATGACTAAAGCGTAACATTTCAAACATAAGTGACTAAAATATAACCCGAGGAAAATAAAAGTGACTATTTTGGTAATTTACCATTTATTCTATTTACAACTCTCTTTTTTTAATTTTTTAAAATATAATTTAAGAACACGTGATAAAATATCAACTTCAGTCATAGAATTAGAATACGGAAAAATTAATTGATTTGTCAAAAATTTAATAGCATTGACATGTCAACTTAGGTGACATTTTACGTATACTTCTTTGCTAACGTGGATAAATTTTCTAAAAGTTTATATTTAAATATTTATTCTTATTTTTTATTTTTATGAATTAGACGTGGACTGTCACGCTAGTAGGCACATCAATGCTGTTAAAAATTTAAGATTTAGTCAATCTTTTTGTACAAAAGCAAGCAGTTTAACTAAATTTTAAAGATCAAGGGTCAAAATGTACCCCAAAAAAAAAGGGCTAAAATGACAAAATGAGTAAACAATATAGACTTATTTTTTCAATTATTTAATTTTTTCGGTCACACTTAAACTATCATTCTTGTCTCTATTCACTTAAAAATTACAGATGTGCAATAATAATGTCATGTCATTGGAGGTGTTCATGGGTTGAGTCGAGTAAGGCCTAATTATGATATTAACACACTTTATGCTTATTTAAGCCCAACTCAACTCAAAACATGGACCTGAAATTTTGCTCAAACCCATCCATATTTATAAATGGCTAATCCAAGGTCGTTTTAAACCTGCCCATCTTTTTAAAAAATTTAAAATATATTTATATTATTTTTAATTTAATATTTAATAATTTTATATATAGTTATCTTAACATTTTTTAATGTTTACATTATATTACATAGTAATACTATATGCTACAATAGATCTAATTTTTTTACGTGTTATAAATTACACAATATAAAATGTTATCAAACTCTACAAAACGGTCGTGCCGACTCAAGCATTGAATGTTCAAGCCTGAGCCCCCATATTTTTAAATAAACCTATTTTTTTACCCAAATTTTCTTAAATTTCGAATAGACCTTGGGGCTTGGATGAATATCCCAACCCATGAAAAAGTTTACATGTCACATTATTGGCAAATTTGGGGGGGGGGTAAACTGTGAAAAAAGAAGAAGGTTAAAGTACTAAATTGCAAAAATAGATATAATTCATAGGGATTAAGCCCAAAAACAAACCAATACTAAATGATTAAGACAAGGTGACAACAATAGGCTAATAAGTCAGCAATAAAAAAGGACAAAGATATGAAAATAATCATAAAACTTCACTTTCAAAATTTCCACTTTGGATGTTCACATAAAATGTTTGATGATTTTGACTTTATAACCCACAATCATATATTTAACTTTATAATAATAAAAAAATAACCAATTTTGCTTAATTATGCCTTTTATATTATATCAGCAAAGTTATCCAGCTATTTTGCATGAAAATTGGGGCAAATGATATTGACACTATACCCACAATAGTCATTGATACACTTCAAATAAATAAAAAAATTGATTTATTACTTAAATTTGTTGGATTCAATTTTTAGTTTATTTTCTCCCCACTAGTCTTAGCTCGATTGACATTGGCATTGTTGTCAGTGCAAGAGGACGTGGATTCGAGTGTACTGAAGTGTATTATTTTCCTGTTTAAGGGTTAGGGAGGGGCTATGAATAGTTCTAGGTATTATATCACAAATAGTAGATATAATAAGATTAATGTTAAAAAATAATCCAAAACGAATCAATTTTTATTTTTTTATTTATTTTAATATAATCAATGAAAACAACTCAAAAGAAAATACTTAAACCCCCTTATAACATGTTAAAGTGATCATTATTACCTGTGGTATGGATATTTTAAAATAAAAAATTAAGAATATACTTAAATAAATATTTTTTTAAATAGTATAGTTAAAAGTCATATTTAGGTCCGTTTGTTTGTCAATAAAATATTTTCCGTAAAAATTTTTCATTATTTTACGGTGTTTGATTGGTGGAAAATGAATTCCCATTTTAAATCATTCTCCAGAACATGGGAAAATGAATCTTTTTTAAAAAAAAATGTTTTACCCTTTTTTTTTTTTTTTTCTGTAAGACATTTTTCAATCTTCTTCCTCTTCCCATGCCAAGCAAAGAAAAACCCTCTTCCCCTTCCCCCTTTATTGTGATCCTAACCCAATGGTTGCCGCCAGCCAACAATGCTTCTCAGCACTAATCGCCGACATTCATCTTCCTCTCTTGAAGGTAAGAATGAAAAAAAAAAAGAAGAAATATCCAGCTAATGTCGTTTTTGTTGATTTTTTTTTTTGAACTTTATATATAAAGGCGAAGAGAAGAGAGGTAGACACTAGTCTTGGCCGCCTTCTAAATGAAATATTGTTTGTTTAGTCCTTTTAAAATTACAAATTAATATAATAATAAAATTATACTCTAATACCCTTCCACATTATTTTTATTCAATTTTATCCCTAAAACAATTTTCTGGGTTCACTCTCCTTATATATAACATATAAACATCTCATTAATGTTGACAACCACCAAAAAAAAAACAGAAGCTAGGGCGGGGGGACAAAAATATGTGTAAATATGGCACAAGATAAAGTTGGGACTGTAGGCAGCACAAGCATTTAACACACAATTGCATGCAGACCAACATGATTTAAGACTATGCTAAAAACATTCCCATTTCCCCCCAACCCCCAATGAATAAAATGTTAAATTGACAAAATATTCTACTCTTAAAATTTTTTGGTATTCGATAATTACACTCCCGATTAAATCGCGAATCTCGTTGAATCGTACCATTTATGACAAAACTTGAATACTTGTTAGAACTAAAATAAAGTTTTGAATTCGAATCTTATTAAAAAAATATATTGAAAAAAACCCGCTTCTCAAATAAAAGTTGACTCGACTCTATTCTGGATTTATCCAAGATTTATGCTAAACATAAGAAAACCCAGAACAAAATATATATGATTAAAATTTACCCTGTATTTTTATTTTAGAAACTCAATATCTTTATTTTTCAATTCAATTATTAACACGATTAATTATTTTGTTAAATTCAAATTTATTAGTCTTATTTTTTAATTACACTACTATCAATTATCAATTTTTTTTTAATTTTAAAATATTACAGCAACAAATTAAGCAATATTACTAATTAAACTTTAATTTAAAATCTAAAAAGAATAAAATTTCTAAAAATAAATTATTAAAATTAAATTCTAAATTTATAAGAAAACACAAAGATATCATTGATATAAATTGTCAGATCCCCATGTGACAATGTGACCCTTACCCCACCTATAAAATAAGACGTATCATACCACAAAAAACCCAAAAGAAAGTCACCTTTATTTCACATGAATCAACCACCTTCTCTTTTTTACTTTTTTTTTTTTTAATTTGCACACCAATAAATAATGAATGCAATGACAAGATGCGGTACATTCTTAAAAAAAACGAACCCGATCTTTTTACTCCACTTTCTTTTTAAATTATAATATTTTTCCGATCTACACACCAACAAATGTTAAATGCGATGATAAAACGAGTTACATTTAAAAAAAATCTAAATTCAAACCTTAAAGATGACATTGTTAAGAACAACCACGAACCGATCTTTTTACTTCATTTCCCCCTGATTTACACACCAAGTGTTGAATACAATTCAAACCTTAAAATATTGCTTTGCACACTAACAAATATTGAATACAATGATAAGACATATCGCGTTCTCAAAGAAAAACCCATTTCCGAACCTTAAAAAAGACGGGAGCAACCACAAACCCGAACACGAACAGTAAAATGGCACTAACAATACTAAAAAAAAGACCATTTCCTTGTTTTTGCAATAACATCCATGAACAATAAATTAAATCATAATACTTATGAAAAAGAAAGTTGCCCAAGTTGCAGCCTTTTTTTTCATAATTTCTCCCTTTTGGAACTTTCATATATGATAGTTATTCATATTCAATACTACTAAAAAACCACGAAATTAAGATTGTTATTTTACAATTTCGAACAAAGGGTAAACTGAAATAATATTACAGTACCAGGTAATAAAAAAAAAGTTATTACTAGGTCTAATTTTACTGTATGGTCCAACAGACACAGAGAAAAAGACCCTACTGTCCTTTACCTATACATTTATATGTATCTTTAATTCATTGTAAGTAGTATGTATTCATCATGATGATGATCATAATGATCACATGATGATGATATTGCTGCAGTTTTTGGGTATGGTTTTTTGGCTATACAGCTAGCTAGAGGACTTCTTTTTTCTATTCTTTTTGTATGATCTTCTCAATGTTTTCTGCAAATGTTCAGGAAAAAAACAGTTTCAACATTATGAAAATCATTGGTAAAAATACCATGGAGGTCCTTGTACTAAGTATTGTTTGCATTTTTTGTCCCTTCTACTCAAAAAATATGGACAATTTAATCCTAAGAAGCAAACTGATCCTTTTTTTATAAATATTTCGTCCAAAAACTGACATAAATGACAAGAGTAACCAAATAGTATCATTCATGTACAAAGATCAGTTTTTAACAGTAAAATAAATGAAACCTTTAATAGAAAGACCGATTTACTCTTTGATCTAGCATTCAGGGGCTAATTTGCTCATTTTTTAAGTATAGAGGGAAAAATGCAATTCGGCTCTTAGTACAAGGGCCTCCATCGTACTTTTACTAAAATTCACTAAATTTGGGCAAAATTTTCCAACAATGTTAATATATGTGTCTTACCATGTCTACTTGTTAGAAGAGAGTTTCAGTTCCTTTAAGCTCCTTGCCCTGATGAAAACCTGTAATGGCAGCCAAATGGAATGTTCTTAGTTAGCTCTGGGTGTTCGTATTCGAAGGAATGGGGTTATTGTCGTCTTCTCATGTACGGAATGTTTTACCTGGGGAGTTGTAGGAAACATGATTTGAGAGAAGCCACGTTGAGGCCGGAGGTGTTGGCCAGTGAAGGGTTTTTCTCGTCAGTGAAGACGGTGAAGCACTCGCCAGTTGACTTCTTAGGTGATGCGAAAAGGTTATCGGGGAGAATATGCTCCAAGCTGCAACAGAAAAGGCCAACAAATAATAAATACGGATAAGAAACGATTCAAGTGATCGCCACAAAGTGGAAGAATTACGTAGAACCGAACACGTTTCGTGTTATGGGGATATATGTTTTTTAATGTACATTTAATGACAAGCTTTATACCTTTCGGGGAAGTCGTTTTGTTCGGTATTGGCCTTATCCTCCTTGGTAACGGTAATGCCGTTGTCGCTTTTATGGTTACAAACTGGCTTAACTTCCTCGAGCAGCTTATTGGCAGCTGGTGATTTCAAACCACCATTATCTGCAGGAAAAGAAAAAGCAAAACTGAAATGAATAATGGAACACGAAAGTTAATTTGAACTGTTCTCGGCGGCGTTAAGTGTTATAAACCTTCTAGGGTTGCTTCAACTGGGAAAATACGAGCCTGATTGGTGGGAATACGGGAAACAGTCGGCGAAGGAATGGGAGAACAGGTGGACAAACTGTGATGAAACGAAGAATGGTGTTGGTTTTTGAGGTCCAAAAGCTGCAAATTCATTAACCTTCTTCCTTGTAGTTCGATGGCCTGTTGTAAATCGGCCTGCTCCTCGAGTTTCCTTCGCAACATCATCTCTTGAGCATTATAAAACATTCTCGTACCTAAACAAGTTCAAATAGAAAAAGCTCACGATCAAGTAGTACATAAACCGAAACCTAGTTCTTTGTTTCTATACGCACCGAGTTGAAGATCAAATGGTTCCCGGGTATCAACTGGAGTTGCGGAATACTCTCCTCTCTCCAATTGTTGTTGCTTCCTAATCAAATAACATGAATTACATCGATAAAATGCAGACAATATATGCAACATATAGATAACGAAAAACCGAAAAATCATACTTCTCATGAACTTTGCCTTTCTCCTTGTACGGTTTAACGAGAACCCGAGAATCGCAAACGAAATGCGGGTTTCCTTTCGATAAAATGAGCTTCACTGTTTCGGGATACACGAACGTAACGAAACCGAACATCCTTTTTTGTTGATAAGGTATTCTAACATCTTGTACAGGTCCATAAATGCTATATAAAACACAAAATGGCATGAGCAAAAAACTTAAAAAACTCTACAATAGAAGCTCGAACAAGAGCCAACAATGGCGGATTTAGTTACCTGAAATAATTCGAAACATCTTCTTCTTTAAAAGTACTGTCAGCTGGAAATGTTAAATAAATTTGCCTAGAGCTTGAATTAGTTCCCACGGCTGCTTCGGACCGGCACCGACCGTATTTATGAAGCTCATCTGTTATCATCAATGGTGATCTGCAACGGAAAAATGTTATTTACACTTAAATTAACAAAAAAAAGAAAAGAGATTAAGCTAAGCTTCACCTGTACGGCAAAGAAGCGCCACCAGCCATGAACTGTGATGCCGTCACCGTTGCCGCCGCTTGTTGGAAAGATTTTGATCTGAGCAGCTCTTGGCAGTGTTCCAACTCGTTCTCAGCACAGTGATCTCCATGGATAAACTTACACTTACTACCGTTCTTACAAAACCCTCGAGCAAAATACAAACAAGGTTTCAGATCTTCACCGGTTAAACACAGTCCCGGAACCGAGAAACTCCGTCGATGTAAAGTCGAATCGGCGTATCCCCCACTACCGCCGGTCAAATAATCCGAAACATGTTCTTGAAACTGAAAATCATCCACGAATCCACCATTGTCGTCGGCGGCCACACCATGCAAAGATTTGGCACACCCATTAACGACACCGGCGTAAGAGAACGGCGGAGGAGGAGACGGCGAAGGCGGGTTAGAAATGGGGAGACCTAGATGGGTTTTAGCTTTAAAGATCAAAGAATGGATTAAAGCTTCAGGTCCAAAAGCTAAACGTATCATTTCTTTGTCACCATGGTCTTGAAGAAGAAGGTAACCTATGATTTTAGAAGCATTTTCAGGGTCTAAATTTTGGATCCTAGAAAACACTATCCTCGTTGCTTCATATGAATCCATGGCAGGAATGGAACAACAAAAAAAAGCTGAAAAAAGCTTTTAAAAAAACCAGTCTAGAGAGATGAAGAAGAAGATAAGAGAGAGAAAAGAGTGAAAAAAAGGAGTGGACTTTGCTTTCAAAAGGGCAATGCTGATATGGGTTTTAAATATTATTTTTTTCCAGTAAAATTATTATGAAATTATAAACAAAAATGGCGTTTTCCTGCAAATTTTCTCACTTTTTCTTCTTCTTCTTCTTCTTCTTTTTTTTTTTATACTTTTGATGATGGGAAAAAAGAAAAAGGGGAACTTTAGAAATTAGAACCACACACACAAAAAAAGACAGTGCAGAGCAGAGCAGGCAACCTCGGGAGAGTAAATTTATGTTTTTTTTTATATTGGGGTTTAAATATTTTTAAGGGTAAATTACACTTCTAGTCATTGAACTATTAGTAGATTTCGTTTTTAGTTACTCAACTATGAAAAGCTACAAAATAATCACTTAACTATTCGATTGTGTCTTTTTTAGTTAAATTACTAACGGGAAAATCACTTGGCATAATATTAAACTTCAAACCTTGTCGTTTTCTTTGAAACATTGAAGGTTATTTTTAAAAGAATAAGAAAATATGAATATTATTATCTTGAATTTTTGGTGAAAAAGTTTAACTGATAAATTTTTTAAAATTTTTTAGGTGAAAGGGTGATAAAGAAAAGTAAAATTGGAAAAAGCATCAAATTACATGGTGTGTAAATGTCAAGAGCTAAAGCTGCTCCTATGGTAATTTAATCAAATGATCATTTTATAACTTTACATAATTATTAGACTAAAATTGAAAATTACCAATAAGTGAGTGACACTAGTGTAATTTTTCCTCTATTTAAAGAAAATTGTTTACTTTATGGTATTAAAATTTTGATTGTGTTATGGTAGGGAGGGGAGATTTGTCTTTTACAGAAATGGACAAAACTAGGCTCAGTGGGGAGGAGATTCAGATCTGCTTCAATAAACTTGAAAGGGAAATTGTCTTTTTTTTTTTTAATTTTTCATAATTAAAATGTTAATTCAGTTTGGTTTTTCCAAAAAACCGCAAAACAAGGTTGTTCGAACTATATCAGGTTGACTGATCAAATTAATTTATCGAGAATCGATCAGTATATTAATCCAGACAATAAATTGAAATGACTTTTGGGTGAACCACTAGAAATTGATTGAATTGGGTTAAAAAATTAATTGGATCAAGTTTCTATATTTTTTAATGATGCTTTTAACTTTTTGTGAAATTTTAAATAATTTATTTAATTAAAATTAGATCAACCGATCGATCAGTTTGATCATCGATCCAATATTTTTAGTGTTCTTTTTCTTCGTTTACATCATCTGAATTCAAGACCTTGAGGATTGAATTGACCAGATTGTTGGAACCAAATCAGGCTGATTGGTCAAATCGATTTAATCGAGAACTGATCGGTATGCAGTTCAGACATTGGGTTGAACCAACTTTTGAGCAAACTGCTCGGAATTGATTCATTCGCATTTTTTATATTTTTAATAATTTTTAACTTTTATGGACTTTTTAAATGATTTATTTAATTAAAATTGAACCGAACGATCGAATCAAGAACAAGCCATTTGGTCAGTTTGAACACCGGTCCAATTCTAAAAAACTTACTGCAAACATTTCAAATTTGAAACCTTCAAAAACATTGAACTCCTTGTTACTCGACCCAACAAACATTGATTAAAAATATAAACTATTTCATAAATACATAAACACGAAGTCGTCGTACCATATTGAAAATCATTATCTACGAAATTAAAAAACTCCACAAATAAATTTAAGATAATACAGAATCACTGAATATATCAAACAAAATTTGAAAAAAAAAAAACTCAGGACTCACTTTGTAAAGTTTTATTTAAATATATATATTTGTAATTTTTTAATTCCACTATCATTATCCTTAATAATAAATTATAAAATATATGAATATAGAATTGTTAGATCTATTCACTTGCTTTGTTATTATTTAATTACATTTGCATTTCTACTACTATTATTTTATGTTTGATATATATATACACATATTTATATATATTTGATGTCTCGAGGTATTTATTGAAACGAGGTTAGTAATTAATTTTTCGTATTTTATAAGCTTATTAAAGGATAGATGTTTGTCACGTCAGTAAAACTAATAAATGTAAATTTTTTAATTTTAAAAAATTATCAATTACTAAATGGTATATAAATGGGCTGTCACGTAACAAAATTAATAAATGTAAAATTTTCATCCATTTTTTAGATTATTTGATAAATAATATAAATATAATAATTAAAAAAAGGATGAAAATTTAAATAGAAAATTAAAATGATTTTTTTTTTAAATTTGAAAGGCTAAATAAGTTATTATATTTTTTAATAAAAAGAAAAGATTTTAAATTAGACAAATTAATAATTACTACAATGGAAGCACGTGAAAAATTAAAAAAATAACTTTAAAAATTAAAAGAAAGTGGGGTGTGAAGAGCACGCATTTTGGAAGCGCGTAAATAATGAAGAGCTTCAGTTACAGTATTAGTGCACGTTGAGTTACTATCTTTCTGACAAAACTTCTTCCCCCCCGTACCGTATGATGTAATTTAAATTGGATTTATATTTAAGCAGCACAGTTATGATTCTCTGCATCCGGTCCCATGGAACACATCCCGGATCTCCACCCTTTGATTTCGTATTTTAGATCTTGTGGATCTACTTCAAAAGGGGTAATTATGTATTATCCTATGCACCGCCTTAGAGTAAAATAAAAATAAAAAAAAATCCATATTTGAGTTTAAAATAATGCCTTTTGTTGGTTAAATAGACTAAATATGCTAAATTCAACTGTACGAGCATTTTGTGACATGTTAGTAAAAAACTGTTTAGTTGGACATGTTTTCGTACTCTTTCTTATCAAAATTAACTTATTTCCTTAAATCTTAAAAAAAAGGGACTTATTTGATCAATTAAAAGAAAATTGGCATATATTACCTATTTAACCCCTTTTGTTGGTTCCGTATTTCATTTTTTATATTAAGTAAATTGGTCCAATAAAAAATATAGTCCCTATTAATTTTAAAAGTGAGCATATTAAGACAATTAATATTTTTATCAATTTTATATAATTTTTATCAATATAATAACAAATTTAATCTTCTTTGTCTATAATATATATATTAAGAAATTTTTGGATTTTTTTTAAATTATACATTCTTTGTTGATATATTTTTGGATCAGGATCAATTTGATAGAATTTATAAATATTGAGAACTTAATTTATTATTATATTAATCAAAATTATATGTCATCGATAAAAAAATATTAATTGAATTTAGTTATTTATTTTCAAAATTGATAGGGACTGAACCACAAAAATATATATAATAAATGACTAATAAATTATATGTAGAAATGGAAATGATTCAATATTGTCAAAATACATTAAAAATATATTTGTTTTTATTGTTTATTTAAAGGCAAGGAGATATAGGTAATTTAAAAGATTTTGTGGATTGTCAATATCTTGGACCCATTCATATTAACATATCTGCTGTTCAGGTTTGAGTATGACCCAACTTATGGTACAAAATTGGCCTTATGATTATAATATTTAAATTAGCGGAAAATGCGGATTCAGATATTTACGGATTTGGATAATATTTGTATTTATATTCATGTTTCTGGAATAATATTAATGGTTAAATTGGTCGGATTACTGATTTTTTATCTGAACGGTTCAAACCAAATAAATTATTAAAAAAAATTATAAAATCTGGCTTAATGGGTTCGTATCATTTCACAAATCAACTAATTATTTTTCTATGTTCTAAACAAATGTACCGACCAATTCAATCAGATTTTGAAAACATTGGTTTATATATTATATTTAATATCTCCAATATATTTTGATATTACATATTCGGATATATATATTAATTACTATCAACAATATATATCATAACCACATGGTTATCGTTGGGGTTTAGAAATATTGACTATGTTATTTGGACTCGAGATGACATCGGTACGCTTAATCACATATTTGTTTACTGGGTGGATTGAGTTGGGGTCGAGTAAATTTAGATCGAGTCAGTTTGGGTTTTAAAATTTTGGACTATATGTAAGATTTTTCTGCTAATATTGTGATAAAAAATCAAAAAAATTATTTCTTGTAATCGTATTTATTTATAAAACCAAACTTCAAGATATAATATTAATAAATTTATTTTTATTTGATAATTATTTTTAACAAAATAAAATTTATAATTACTTAAATAATTTATTTGTTTGTAAATTTATTAAACGGATCAATTTAGTTCTTAAATCAAATAAGAGTTAAATTAGGATAAAGTTAACATTTACTGTTTAAAAAATATCATTTAATAAATTAGACTTATTTGATTCTTTTTTATATTATAAGAACTAATTTGATTCAGCCTCTATATTACAGGGACCTCCCTTGTATTTCAACCTATATATATGCATGCATGCATGCATTTTAGAAAGATTTAGGGACCAAACGAGAAAGGGTATTACTATATTGTCTTAAATGAAACAGACCCTTTTGGTCTCAATTCACACAAAAATGGAATGTAGCAAAAATGAAAATCTAAATACTACTGAAACTTAGGAAGAAAATTCAATTTAACCCATTGGTTAGGGGTATTCGGAATCCCGGACCGGCACGAAAACAACGGCAAAATGAAAAAAAAAAAACCTGGATATGCATATAATGTCAAACTATAGAACTGTAAGTTCCGGGATGATTCGGACATGGATTTGTCTACGATGAATCCTTTAGTACATGCTGCACGAGCAAAGCTTCCGATTCCTGAATTACGAGACCAATACAGGGTTCTCCTCTTCCTGCGGTTTTTGAATACCAACCAAACGAGCATAATCGACCCACCTATGGAAGCATAGCGGAAAATTGCGAAAAAATGAGAAGGTGTAGGCAAAGAAACGAGTACAAAGTATTTGAAGATTTGATATCGAGTCTTACAAAAGGGAACCCAAGTATGTGTTGCCTGTTCGAATGGCAAAGCATATCGTGCTCAACAAAAACTTGTGCTGGTGTAGCAGAGGTTCTAACATCCGTTGTTCGATTACACCGGCTAGCACTTGGTACCTATATTCATCAAAAACAACGGTTCTGAGTGTTTGCATACGGAATTAGGATAATCGTGGAAGCATTTTCGGGGATACGAGATCTACGTACCTGAGGTTGCTAGAAATGGCCATATATACACCGTATGCAACACTGGTGGATAATATGGGAACGTTTTCGATTTCATCAACAGAAGACTTATCGACGGCCTTTTTTGCATTAATCAAGGCATTTGTGGCAGCTGTGCCAACCTACAAGAAAAATGAGATCTGGGATTTCGGTTCGATAAAATCAATCACAGGGGAAAAGAAATGAATAGATCCCGAAAACTTACCAAGGAAGAAGTGGTGCCTACTGCAAACAGTTTTGCCCCGTTACGCTGCATCATATCACGGCTTGTTCATTTTCCAGTCACTGAAATCATATCTATTAAGAGTTGAAAAACGAGAAAGATTTCCTTACCATTACAGCACCTAATCTCTGCAGAAGTGAATATGAAGTCCCGTGTAGAGCAACCTGCAGAGACAGAATTTCACGATCGTAAATCGCGTTTTAGTTTTTTCATCTTAGAAGGACATTGTGAAATCTCCATCATCGGAAATTATAAAAAACAGAAACCTGAAAAGCATTATCGGGACAGCTATGGAAGAACTTGGAAATAACACCGGCACTAGCTGCAAGAGAAGGCCGGAGAGAAACGGTAGGAGCAGGAAGATAAACAAGCATGAAATCGGCAATTATGGCCATCACCTAGAAAAAAACAAATTGGAAAATTTAAGACGATAATGATAACAAAATCCTACATTTAAGTCGCAATAACCTATATGTATGATCGTTTCTCTAGCCTAGTCGAGGAGGAGCATACGAAACCATAGAAGGTATAGTTCGGTGTTAAAAGAATTTTACTCTTATGGTTAGATTGCTTGGGCCACAAGCAAATGTGTAGGAGTTACATGTTTCATCTACTAATCTTGAACTACCGACTTCTTTATCACTATGCCCTTGATGGGTCTCAAGGGGTCACCCTACGGCTCGACACACTCGATGGATGGCCTTGAGCATCTGCCGCAAGACACCCTTGATTTTTTTCATTGAATTTAGCCAAACAAGCCAATCATCGCTATTCAGAACAGAAGAAAAAGGGACTATTTATGAGGTAAACAACAATACCACATCGGCAAAAACGATTTCGAGCTCCTTGAAAAAGTTTTCTCTGCGACGTTCGTATTCAGCAGCAGTCTAAAAAAAAACAAGGAAACAAACATAAGATTGAATCAACAAAACCGAATAGACCAATGCAAAATGAAAGAATACGAGTGTACGAGACCATAACAAAGCGATCGCCACCGTTGACACAATTAGGAACAACGTAATATTAAAGGAATAATCGCTTTTACACAAGCGAAACCGAGGACATCAACGCAAATAAAAACCCTCCAACCGAGTTGATTCAAGCAATTCTCCCACTCCATAAGATGCACTTCATTTCATTGATGATTTCCCTCTAAACTAATACCATTATGCATATACATCAACAATCAACTTGCGATAAAAGTACTATAGAAGCCCTTGTATTAAAAATCAAATTATAGTTTTCTTCTTTACTCAAAAAAATAAACAAATTAGTCCTTGTACATTAAATTAAAGAGTAAATTGATTCTTTTGCTAAATAATTCATTTTCTATGGTTAAAAGTTGGTCACTGTATGTCAACATAAAATTGAATGTCACTTTATGATTATTTCATCAGCCATATTAGTTTTTAATCGTACAAATAAAATAAAAAATGATCAATTTACTCTTTAATGCAAATTTGAAATTTATAAATTGACCTAGCAAAGCTATAAAAAATGGGAATCTTTCAACAAATTATTGATGATTTATAATAAAAACTAAGAACCCTAAATCCCAAAAAGGCAAATTAAAGCAAGAAAGGGGCAAAAATAGAACCTTGGTGAAGATCCCAACACCACATTCAATGAACACTTTAGCAAAGAAAAGATCATCAGCTAAAAGCCTTTCTTTAAACCCATCAAACTGCATTAGCCAACGCATAAGATCCGATTTTTCAAGACCCAAGAACCGGTCTATAACCGACCCAGGAACCTTTCCGGCTTGGATAGCCGCCGCCAAGTCCTTCGGCAGGGTTTCCATTGACCTCCCTGCCTCCGCCAATACAATCATCGCTTCTTTCCTGTTCTCATCTCCCGCATTCTCATCACCGCCACCACTACCACCTTTTCCTTTTCCGTTGTCATTGTTTCCACCGCCTCCGCCGGAGTTATTTCCGCCGCAGGGGAGGGTGGAGAAGGCTGCGAACGGGGAATGTTTGCGGTGGCGGAGAGTGGTGATGGGAGAAGGGAGGCGGAGACGGAAGGTGGTGGAGAATTTAGAGGTGGTTTTCGGGAGAGGAGAAAAAGGCGGGAATGGGGTGAAAAGGGAGGTGGCGGTAGACATTGGTGGCGGTAGTGACGGCGGCGGCGGAGGTGGTTTTGTGTTGGGTTGTTCCTTACGTTGTTTTCGGAGTTCACGTATGTCGTTGGTGGCTTTTTGGGTATCAAACTTTACTAACTGAGAAGGATTTTAAAAAGGGCCTTTTGCCAGTTTGTCTTAAAATTTCTTTCCTACTCTCTTCTTCTATCATGTGAAACTCACGCTCCTCCTCCTCCTCCTCCTTCCACTACCATATGTGTAATTTCCGAATCTATATTCAAATTAAATAATATTATTTGTCGGATATTTAAATATATATAAAGTTATTTGAAATTTTTAATCATTTTCAAATATCCAAATTCGTAAAAAATCTAAAAATGGGTACAATTATTCGAATCTAAATAAGCAATTGTTGTCCGAATAATCAATGTGGGTTAGATTAATGGATTTTAAAATATCTATTTGCATATGCTTTGAATCCACACTGAATATTAATTTTAAAATTCGAATCCACAATATTTGAATCTATCGTTCGAATTGCCACCCCTAATCTAAACTCTAGGCTGTGTTTGATTCACGTTAGCTTACATTAGACCTCGTATTCTCACATTTCGGATCAATATTACTTTGTAACATATCTGACATTCCATCTCGTAATATCACGTTATCGTAATTTTATTATCAAATGTAATCTTACATTCTTTTAACCAAATGCCCTTAACTTATTTTTAATATATCTCTAAGAAGAAAAGTGATTTGTGAATAGGGTTGTGTAGGAGAATTAGTATTGAGATAACCACTTTTAAACTTAATGAAGTTTGAATTGGCTAAAACTAGTGGAAATCGACCAAGGTTTCGATCTAGATAACAATATTGAACCTGTTGAATTGCAAATCGGAATGGATCAATTGAATCGACTTAAAATCCAATTAAGTTGAGATTCTTTTTTAATTTTTTACTTTTTTATGAGTTTTTAATCAAATCAATTGATCCGAATCCGATAACCTGATCAATTCGATCATGGTTTGATTTTGAAAACAATGTTTAAACTTTAAGGCACTAAATTTGTTATTATGCAAATAAATAAGGTCATGTTAACACTCCGTTGATGATTTAACGGAAAAATGACCAAAATATAAAATATCGAGAATGTTAATGATTAAATCGAAATTTTTTGAAAGATTGATAAAATAGAAAAACACTAATAGTTGAGTACTACAAATGAAATTAATTTATATTTGTGCAGGAGCGTGTAACACACAGCCTGAAGCATACGTTTGAAGGAGGCATTGAGTTGTGCCACGTGGAAGATGGTGAGAGATTTTATAGAGTGGGTGCCACGTTGCGCAGGGGGATGTTCTTTATTCTTAGAATCTTAAAAGAATAATGCAAGAATCTCATTATTATTAGGTAAAATTTTGCCGTCAGTCCATCTACTTTAATAAAACTTGCTATTTAGTTTTTATATTTTAAAAAATTAAAAATCAAATATTTTTATTTATTGGATTTAAAAATTAATTACTAAAATTATTTTTTTCATAAAAATGGTCAAACTTACCATATTTATCATTTTAGTTTAAATATACTCCGAGTCTATATACTTCCCATTACTTTTATTTCAAAGAATTTAGTCTCTCTACTTTTTTAATTTAAAAATGTAACTTCAAATGTTCACATCGTTAAAATCCTTTTGTTAAATTTAGATTCATTATAACATAATTTTTTGTTACGTAGCAACCAATTGAGTATTTTTATTTCCAAATGTCACATTTGTGAATTTACAAAAGATTTTAGCAATGTTAATAATTGAACTTGAATTTCGGAATCTGAAAAATAAAAGGACTAAATTTCAAATGTACATAGAGTAAAGGGACTTGACATATATTTTAACCTTTTTTTATCAATCATATTGTATGCCAATTTGATTTTTTTTTTATAGAAGATATCAACAATATAAATAATTGGACTAGGCCTAAATCTCAAATTTGTTTTATAGAGAAACTAAAATTCTTAAAAATAAAGTATAAGACTTAAATTTGAAATTTATAAAAAGTATAGGGAGTTGTGGCATATTTTAACAAAAATAATGGGACAAATTAGACGTAATTTCCAACAACTTAGGAACTCCCAAACAATTAGTCAAATTAGCTGTTGATAGCTGGTTGCCACCCTAGCATTGGCACAATACTTGTTTAAGGATGATAATTCGGTTGAGAATTTTAGGTAGGTAATAGTTGGGGTTACGTATTTGTAAATATTTTATTTATATTTAACGAATTTAAATAATATTTAGATTTAAATTTTAAAAAAAGCATTCGTGACGAAATTAATACGAGTGTATATAGATATCTCAAATATTTATTATTTCGGATCAATATTATTTATTCGAATAATTGATGTTGATTTGGATATATAAATTTATTGGTTCTATCAGTGTGTTTCGGTTGTAGTCCCTCTTTTCTCCCAAATGCCATTTTGGCTAGGCAATTAGCATAATTGTTATCTTCTCTAGGGGTATATTGTAAAATTTAAACTTGTTTGGTTATAGTAGAATTTGATGCCCTCGATGAGAAGTCTTGGATAGCCTTCATAATCTCTACATTATCAGACTGAATTAACACTCTTTCGTAGTCCCGATATGCAGAAGAGTCAACCTATCTAAGATGTCCCATAACTCGACTTTAATCTAGCCTAGAATTCATTCTCTGTTTTGATCATGGAAGACTCCCCTGACAGTAGTACATTCGGAATTTACCTTAACAGTATCATCGATATTTAACCGAATTCCCCCATCTGACAGTGCGACTGCTGACCTAGCTTCTTGTCCCCTGTGGGTCATGTTTATGTAAAGAATCTTAGATAATATTAATATAAATGATAATCTTAGATTAATCCAATTTTTAATATTAACATGGCGTTTTGGTAGAGTTCAAATTCCTTTGGGTATTAATTAAACCCCTCAGTAATTCATCCATTTCGACACAAAAAGCAGATAACATGGAGGACGGCTTCCCAGCTTCAAAAATATTCAACCAAGGTTACTCATTGACATACGACGACGTTATCTTCCTCCCTCATTACATTGACTTCCCCACCGATGCCGTCTCTTTATCCACTCGTCTCTCTCGCAATGTCTCACTCTCTATCCCTTGTGTTGCTTCCCCTATGGACACTGTCACATGGCTGCTTCAATGGCTGCCCTTGGTGGTATCGCTATTGTTCATTGCAACTGTACTTCTTCTCAACAAGCTACCATTATCCGTTCCGCTAAGTCACTTCGTGTTCCTGTTACTGAATCAGGTAATTTGGAAACTAGTTAGCATCCTTGTTGGGTTAAATCTTTTTTTTCTGTTTTGGGGTTTTAAATGTCTGTCAGTAGGAGCCGATGGGGAATGGATGGTGGGTGCAGCTATAAGGACAAGAGAATCGGACAGGGAGAGGTTGGAGCACTTGGTGAAGGCAGGGGCTAATGTGGTGGTCTTGGATAGCTCCCAGGGTAATTCGATGTATCGGGATGGAGATGATCAAATTTATTAAAAAAGACATATCCTCAATTGGATGATTGGTGGGAATGAGGTGACTATTGCACAAGCACAGAATTTGATTCAAGCTGGTGTAGATGGATTAAGAGTTGGGATGAGGTCTGGGTCCATTTGCACCACACAAGAGGTTTGTGCTGTTGGACGAGGACAGGTAAAAAAACCTTCTCTTCGATAGTTCGATAACTTAATTATAAGTTGAATATATCATTTTACTAGACTATTTCTTGCCAAATTTATTTTCTTTGATTTTGCTACCTCTCAGGCAACAGCCGTTTACAAGGTGTCATGGTGTGCCCGTTATTGCTGACGGTGGCATTTCGAACTCTGGACATATTGTCAAGGCTTTGGTTTTGGGGGCAACTACTGTGATGATGGGAAGCTTTTTAGCCGTAAGCACCAAGGCTCCTGGTACGATACTGCATTTGTTTTCTGTAGCTTTAGGCATTATAGTATAGATTATGGTGCACTGCTCACCAGACAGGAGTTACTGAGAGTCTTTCATTGCTTTAGTCATCACTTGTTTCGCATGTAACACTCACTCTTTTCTACAAATACAAACACAAAGAAACATATATATATATGCATTTCATATTTAATTTAAATCAATACTTTTCTGCAAATCCTCATGTTTTGTTTTTATTAGAATGGTCAACGTGTCAAAAAATATCTCGGCATGGGCTCCCTAGAAGCAATGACTAAAGGAAGCAATCAAAGATACTTGGGTGATACCGCGAAGTTGAAGATCGCACAAGGGGTTGTTGGAGCAGTCGTGGATAAAGGCTCTGTACTAAAATTTATACCTTACACAATGCAAGCAGTCAAGCAAGGATTCCAAGATCTCGGTGCTTCCTCTCGACCGTCTGCACATGAACTCTTGAGATCAGGCACACTTACGCTTGAGGTATGATTAATCACCTTTAAATGATCCCATGTCTTTTTTTTTTTCTGGTTTGTGATTTGATTATTGTTGCTTATGGTACACTATCGTGTCGTCATGAAACTGGAACAGGTTCGAACCAGTGCAGCACAGGCCGAAGGCGGAGTGCATGGTTTGGTTTCTTATGAAAAGAAATCATTTTGAGAGTTTTCTGGTTGTTGTTTCAACAATCTTATTATAGGATCTGATCATATTTGTTTTTGTTGACACAGTGCTTAGAACTAATCACTCCTCAACCCATAAATAGAAGAATAATACGTTTTAACATATTTGAATTAATGTTTCCTGTATTGGCAACAATGTCCATCCTAATCGAGCTAATATAAAAAAAATTATAAAAATTTGATGTGATATTCTAAGTTTGTGTCAAATTATCACTTGAAAATTTACAAATTTATATAAATTTTAATAACCGAACTGGTGGTTGAATATTTCAAATTGTAGATTTTAGATTCAATCAGTTTAATTTGATCACCAAATCAACAATAAAATTAATAATTAAAATTTTATAAAAAATTAAAAATATTTTTTATTAAATTAATTTAGATTTTTGTTTCAATTTTCGAATTTTATCTATTTTAAGTAATTTTTGAATCAATTCACTCAACCTTTTATTTTGGTCAAAACATTGGTCAAATTTGTTGTCCGTGCCATATATCTTGATAAAATCCAAGTTTAGAATTTTTCTCTTAACTTATATAAATTAATTAAAAATTTTCTTAATTAATTATAAAATATTTAAATGTGATCAAATTATCAAAATTATAAAAATATATCTTAAAATTATTAGAATAATAAAAATTTTAAAAAATTATCATAGATATTTTTAATATAAAATAAATAATCATTTAACATAATTAGAGTAAAAAAGAATCTATATTTTACCAGGGACTTGTTATTAAAAATATTTAATTTTAATTTTTTTATAAAATATAAAATATAAAATATTAGATATAGTGTATATCCATTTTCTATATAAAAATATTTATTTAAAATTTAAATTTTTTATAAAATATAAATAGAAATAAAAAGATTTATTATCAACAACATTTTATTAGACTTAGATTTACAATACTATGTAAGCCAGTGTTCTTGTTTCGAACCGGTTAAGTCTGTGAACCGATCGTTTTGATAGCCGTACATGTTGGGAATCCGGTTTCTCTAGAGTGAGCATTTTGTTTCCGGATCTCGACGAAGGCAAAATAACGGCAAGATTCCTTCGCCGTGTTGCTTCATCAATGCCGACATATTACCCAGTTCTCTCAGGGGTGATCGTCGAGGAAGAAGTCCAGTAGCAGTGCATGGTTGAGCCTTGCAGCCATCATCGTTTGCACAACGGTTTTCCTTCAAGTCACACATGAGTATCCGCTTCTCCGTTTCGTTTCTTGCTTCTTGGTTAGCCGGTAAAGTATTTCTACCCCTCACGGTTTTCCTTTCTCTTTCGTTCCGCAATCTTTCGATCTCTTCGTGAAGCAAGAACATTCGAGCCTGTAGCTCGCTAGCCTTTGCTTCGGACGAATGTGCTTTCTGTCTCCATTCTTTCACCTAGTGAAAGCAAAAAAGAACATGTTAGCTTTACGAATAACCGGGACGAAGTTAGCTTTACTACAATCTTACAGCAGATTTCAAGGATCGAATCTGGTAGTCCGAATCAAGTGCTCGATCTTCCCAATAATCTCGACATTTTTGCAATTCTTCCATCTCGTCCCTTACTTGCCCCAACATATCTTGCATCTGAGACCATTGTTCGGTCTCCGCACGAACTTGCTCAACAATTCTCCGCACTATAGCCTTGCAATGTCCCGAGCACACTCTTGGTTCACCGGACATTTTCTCCTGCAGGAACAAATGTATGGCAATCGATTCATAATCGGGATTTTCATCGGCTGTGTGAACTAAATTAACGTAGAAATGTACGATGAAACTCAATACCAACCGGAACCGAGTATATTGTTCGAGGCACAATAGTAACCATGTCCCATTTGTAGACCTTATAAGAACTCGACCCAACAAACGTAAAAACTTTCCGGATATATGCATGTGCAATGAGCATCGATATATAGCACGAATCATTCATGAAATTTACCTTGTCTGAACGTTGTGTCGAAGACGGTAACGAATCCGAATAGTCAATCCTCTTCGAACTGTTACCCGAGGAGGCCATCAGACCGTATTCCTCTGCCATTCTCTCGAATAAAACCCCTTTTGACAATCTCTCCATGTTTCTCCTCAAAATCTCCACCAGCCAATACGAGTATGACAATATTTAGAACATCGATCATATCTCCGTATGAATGTCCGAATATGTATAAGACACAAAAGTAGTACAAGAACTTAAAGTTTTATGTTCTTACATTGTTGTTCCGATTTGAAACAAGGCTCTCGTCGCTTTCACTACTCGTTTTGATCGATAAGCTAGCTTCTGCCATTTCTCGAATCTCCTCCGCGCGTATTTGTTCGACGGGGAATTCTCCGAACTTGTCGAGCCGCGTTCGGAGAAAGCATGCTTGTTTATCGAAATTACTACATGTTTTAGCCTCTAAATCTTTAACCCCTGTCCTCTTTTGCATTTTTTCTAGTTTTTCCAACAATTCATTGATCAATTCTTCCAATATCATCCTCACATCATTTTCTTCACAAATGTTGTTTCTTCCCTGCATAATCAAGGCCATTGAATTATCGACGGACTCGAAGGAGTCGATTATAAGTGGGGGATAAGTATATATGTCCGAATGAGGTTAATACATGCATTATCAAACAAAAATAATTATATATTTATATAGATAGATAGATAGACGAAATTGAAAAAGAAATCAACTATGGTAAACTACAGAAAATAATAAAAAAAAGGTGAAAAAAAGAAAGGGAACTAACAGAAACCAAAGTATGAACAGAGGCTCAACTTAACAATGGCTTCACACATTCTATCAATAAAAATCCAGCAACCAAACAGAAAACAACCAATATTTTCTCGAGAACCAAACAGAAAATAAATAAAAAAGAGAGAGAAAGGAACCACTAACAGAAACCAAAGTATGAACAGCAGATTTCAAGGTTTTCTCCATTTTCACGCAGCTTCTCTCCATTTTCTTAACAACAATGTCTCTTTCAATCCTCAATAAATTGCATTCAGCTCTTAACATTTCAGCTTGGAACTTCCATTTCTCTTCTTCAACCAAAGCTACAACACCACCATTATTTTCTTCTTCTTCTTCAACCTTTTCTCTTTTCATTTCTTCATTGCTTTCTTCCATTGGATTCACAAGCATTAATGGGATAAGCCCTCTTTTGAAACACCTTTCTTGATCAAATAAGTTCACTAGTTGTTTCCCTTTTGTTTCATTGTGTAAAGATGGTAGCTTTGAAGGCTTTAATGGTGGTTTTCTTTTAGGCCTAGGTGGTAAATGAAGGATCTTTGGGGCTGGTTGTGGTGGTGGGTATTGCCATTTGGATCTTTTTGTTATGGTTTCTCCCATTGATTGCTTCTCCATGCAAAGAAGACGCAATTTTTTTTGGGGGGGGGGGTTGTTTCAAATCAGTGTTATTTGGTTTGGTTTTGAAAAAGTCTTAATATATTGATTACCCTCAACTTGAAAACTTTTTTCATATTAGTCCTTATACTTCTTTTTTAGATCATATTAGTCTCTAAAGTTGACAACTAGGTTCATTTTATCTATGTTTTTTTTGTCCACTTCAATATTTAAACGTGAAAAATTATAACAATTTGATAACGTAATACTCTAAAATTATTCCACGTCATTAAATAAAATAACTATTTAAATGATAACATGGCATAAACTCGACTGTCAGATAATTAAACTATTACACTTTTCTAAATACATAAATTAAGAAATTAAGGTACCAAAATAGACATAATTACTAAGTTGAAGGTTCAAAAATTAACCAAAAAAAATACCTGCCGTTAGAGGTATTCCTTAGATACATAGTATAACCTATAAATTATTTATTTTAATAATTCAATAATTAAAAATATGTATATTAAGTATTAATGTTTGCAACAAATACTGACACCTCGTTACTAAATCCTAAGTAATGTGTGTTGCATGGGCTCGGACTGGGTTTCTTCTCTCTCTTTGTCTCGAGTCTCTCCACCTTCACATTGACTTTTGTCTGGGAATACTTCATTTTCTGAGGAAACAAACAGTCTGGACCGAAACACAAAGATGCTTTGTTACTTTGGACATTGTTGATTTTAATTATGTCTTAGGGCATGCACCATCTCCATGTTTGACTCTGAAAATAAATAACTTCAGGGACCACTTCACATGGATTGCTATCCTGGTGTGCATGTATATTAGTTATCCACACGTGTATGTAATTTGATCGAAGCTTATCTTGTGAAGATCGGATTCAATATTAATGATAATTTTTCTCAATTTAGTTTCAATAAATTCCAAATATTTTAGAATTTCTTTTCTTCCCTTTTTGGTCAATGTAATGACAATACCATAATATTATACCAGATCATCACTTAAAAGTGATGGCCCAAATTTAGAAAAACCTGTAAATTTCAAGGACTAAAAGTAGTCTTATCCTTAATTTGAAAATGATGCAATTGACCCTTTTGAGAACATATATATATCCATCCATTGAGAAAAACAAATCCATGTTTTATAATCTAAAAGACATAAATAATAATAAAAATAATAAAAGAACAGAAATCAGCTTTTAGTTTCGAGTTTGCCATTGTTAATTGTCATTAAAGCTTTATTCATTTTTGCTTTTTGCTGTTTCATCCCTAAGCTATGGCAAATTATATTCTAAAAACCAAAAACTCCACAATCCTCAACAAACAATTAGGACACACAATAATTTTATAGATAAGAGCCCAGATCCTGTAAAATGATGCCAAAATCATCTCGTAAAACCCAGATTTCATCCGTTTCCAGATGATGTTACCAAACAGTAACAACCCCGAGAAAGAAACACCGACAGATCCGTTTATTAGACAATGCAGCCAGCCAGTGAGAATATAGTAAAAACCGACTCATTCGCTCTTACCGTTTTGCTGGGCAGCGACGAAATTGCGAATGACTTCCATTGCCAGTTGATGAGGGCTCTTGTTCTGCAGCTTTGCAAGCTCTTCCATGGCTTCGTATGTCTCTTTATCGGCGAATGGCTTAAGGTTATACCTTACCGGTGATTGAACCGGACCTTCCCACTTGTCTACCAGCTCGTGAAGTTTTTCGAATCCCTGTGAGAAATCATCATTTGATTGTTGGATAAATATTAACGAGGCAATATCGAGGACAAAAAAATACTTACCATGCGGGTTGTGAAGTCGCCGAATGATTCTTTGGGTTGTCTTCTTCGTTTCCAGTAGTAGAATAAAGGCTCGAAAACTTTTTCGAGATCTTGAACTTTGACTTTGTTCATAAAAGTTCTTGCTAATTGGGTTTGATTGGGTGTTCCTCCGAGCCAAATCTAAACAAAAAAAATGGGAATTACCGAGTTATCCTACCAAGTATAAAACGGCATCGAGTCAAATAATCGAATTACCTGATAACTGTTTGGACCGTCACCAACTAGTCCAAGCTCAGCCATGTATGGTCTAGCACAACCATTAGGGCAACCAGTTACCCTTATCACTATAGACTCACCGTACTTGAGTCCAACCTGAAATTAGGCAGTGCCAATCTATTTATTAGAGTTTCAAACCCGATCACGAATATGTATAATTGATAGGATTCTTTAAAAGGGTCAAGGAGTTGACTGTTTAAGCCAATGATCATACAACGTACCTTCTCGAAGACAGCTCTGACACGCTTGAGGATGTCGGGTATACCACGTTCAGCTTCAGTTATTGCCAAAGGGCAAAGTGGGAAAGCCGGGCACGCCATAGCGGTTAAGTTCAAGGGGTCCACATATCTAGGATGCTGTTCGTAGCAAGAACATGTCAGCCATACATTCTAATTCAACATATGAATTATAATTTTCGAGAATGAATATCGATAACCGAAGGAAAGAACTAAACAATTAAGCACAAAGTGCACACTACACAGATAGTACGCTCCCGAAAAATGTTATTTCGGTGCTTTGGGCAATGATTAAGCAAATCCTACATGCAATCTTTTTGGAGGGATTCTATGCCATGGTATATTTGGTAACGGTTCGTGTGATTCCATATTAGGTTAGATAGTCTTATCTAGCCACTAACATGCCATAAATACACTATCATACGGGAAACCAACCCGAACTAATAGACAAATATACTTAACCGTTTGATTAAGATGCTCGACTCTAATAAGAATCTTACCAGCAACCCAGCTTGAGCGAGAACTGTGGTAATAGGACGCCTCCATGCACTACGAATGTCACACAAAATGAGGTTTTGGTTCGGGGTGATTCGCACATTTAAATTATACTTCTCTATCACTTCCCTCAGTGTCTTTTTCATTTTTCCTCCAATCCGACCGTTATCTACATGGAGCCCGCAAAATAAAGCACCGTCACCCTGTGAAATGAGAAGTAACCAAGTCGGTCAAACGCACCATGTCAATGCTAAACATGTTAAAAATGAAAACAATTCAAGACAATCATAACATCAAATTAAAAACACGAACCTGCTCGTGCCAGCCCAAGAAACTCTTAAATTCCCATTCCGGCAACTCGTGGAAAGGCTCGAATTTCTTTCCATAATATTGCTCAACAACATTTCTAAATTTTTCAATCCCCCAAGAACTAATCAAATATTTCATCCTACTATATTTACGATCATCTCTTCTACCATGATCTCGTTGTGTAGCAACGATGGCTTTAATAGCATATAAAATGTCACCTTTTGGCACGTAACCGAGCTGTTCACCCAAACGCGGGAAAGTAGTCTCTTGTCTATGTGTTCTTCCCATGCCACCGCCAACCTGCAATAACAAGAAACCAATATTTTTAGGTATAAAAACGTGCAATAAAAATGGTGAAAGATGAGTAAAAGTACCCTAGAAGCCCCCGTACTAAGAGTCAGATTACATTTTGCCCCCCTTTTTCTAAAAAATGAGCAAATTAGTCTCTGTATGTTAGATCAAAAAGCAAATTCCATTCACTTCTACCATTAAAAACTGAGATAGCTGACCGAATAACCAGTCAGTTACATGTGGTATGCCACGTGTAACTCATGCTAACTTACAGGGATCAGCTTTTAACAGTAATACAAGGACTAATTTGCTCCTTTTTTTTAGTAAAAGGGCAAAATGCAACCCGTCTCTTAGTAAAAGGATCACTCGATCCTACAATAATAATCTTACATATATGTTGAACCCTTGAGGCTCCCCGTCTTCATCAAAAACCACCACTACACCGATATCATTCGTGAGAATATCCACCGAGTTATCAGTTGGCACAGTCACAGCAATCTTAAACTTCCTAGGCAAGAACTGCGTACCATATATCGGCTCCGGAGAATCTGGGAAATTCGTTCCGTGAGAGTTATCATTCCTAGCTTTCACAACTTCTGGAGGTTCCGAAGTCATAAATTTCTCCCCATCCACCCATACATCATAATAAAACCCCGATTGCGGAGTCAACAATGCCGCAATATTCTCTGCCGTTTCTTGCGCAAACTTATATTCTTTCGTCATAAACGGCGCAGCTGGAGCAAGCACATTTCGATTAAGATCCCCACACGCACCGAGAGTCGACCCCATGTTTCTAATAATAGTACTCATAACAGTCTTGAGATCTTTTTTCAAAACACCATGGAGTTGAAACGTTTGCCTCGTCGTTAAACGTAACGTTCCGATACCAAATTGATCGGCGAGATCATCCATAGTTAAGTAAAGCTGGTTCGGGACTTTCCCGCCGGGGTTTTTAGTTCGAAGCATGAACGAATACGACCGAGTACCACGTTCATCTCGGTTATATTGTTGATAACTGCCATGGAACTTAATTAATTGTGTTGAAGCTTCGTTTATGTTGGGTGTATCTGTATATATTTCTTCATTGAGAGGGTATCTAATGAAATTACTTTGTTCTTTAAAGATTTCAACTTTGCTTCGTTTTGGTTCTGCTGTACTTGTTTCAGGCTTCAATGGCTGCAATGGGATTCAAGCAAAGACACAAATTAATATAAATAAATCTCAAATTTAAAAAATAATTAATCTTTTATTTCTAAAATATATACCTATTAATAGATAAACAAAAAAATTGAAGGGAAAACAGTGTCAATTGATCATTTGACATTAGCAACTTTCTTAAGATTTTCCACACTTTCTTAGCTTCCAAACAACAATTAACATTCAAAATGATATTATTTCCAAGATATGCAAAAATAATAATAATAATAATAATAATTTAAGGGAAAAGTAAAGTCTCAATTGATCATTTGACATTAGTAATTTCTCAGAAAGTAATAAAGAATGAAATGTTTTTTTTTTTTGGTAAGGGACAAGCTGAGAAAAGAGAGTGAAAAAGAATACGATTTGAAAAAAAAAAAGTTACAAGATTTTCCCGCACTTTCTTAAGATTTTCCCACACTTTCTTAGAGTCCGAACAACAATTAACATTCAAAATGAAACAAATCAATATTAGTTCCAAAATATGCACAAAAAAATTAAATAAAGGGAAAACAGTCTCAATTGATCATTTGACATTAGCAATTTCTCAGAAAGTAATAAAGAATGAAATGTTTTTTTTTTTTGTAAGGGACAGGCTGAGAAAAGAGAGTTAAAAGCAATACAATTTGCCAAAAAGTTAAAAGATTTTCCCACACTTTCTTAGATTCCAAACAACAATTAACATTCAAAAAAAAACTGACCGTGGAGACAGCTCTAATGAGAGTAGGAGTGCAAAAAGGAAGGGGAAACACACGAAGATTCCTCGTCAAAGCTATGGAATTGGAAGATTTCAACCCCGTGAAGCTCTGGAATCGGATCTTGGGATCGGTCGGCGTGAGGGTACCGGTCGTAGTTCCAAACGACGTCGTCATTGCTTAGAAAGAAAAGGCTAAAAGGCTTTACTAAAGAAAGGTATAGCAACAATGGCGAAGAGATAAAAGCAGAGAATTTGATGCTTTTCTCTTTATTGATGGAGAAGAAGAAGAAGTGGATTTTATTTGTGTGAAGTGCGATAATTATAAAAATAGGAAGAGGAAGTGTTATTTGTTTTTGCTAAGGTGCGCCAATGGTCACGTGCCTGACACGGGACATTTTTTTTCCCTGTTGAATATGGACATTGATAACATGCCCAAGCGCAATGCATTACGGGTGGCACTTAATTAGAGATGGCAACCTTTTAACAAAATTAAATAAATTATAATTTTATAAAAATCGTAAAAAATTTTATAAAGTGCATAAAAAATTATATTTTTTTTACAATTTTTATAATTTTTTAATATTTTTTTATTAAAATTTAATAATTTATATCAATTTTATTTTTTATCATTTTTTATCACATGTCATGTCGTGGTTGTGACACGTTGTGACTTTAATTAAAATAAATTAGGGACAGTTAACTTTAACAGTCAACTGTTAAAATTAACCGTCAAAATACATTTTTAATGCATTTTGGCAATTTAAGTACCCAATTGAGTGGGAAAAAAAAAGCAGGGGCTTAATTGATTTTTTTTTTAAGTTTGAAGGCCTTTTGATGCATTTTGAAAGTTTAAGTACTCAATTGAGTGTAAGAGAAAATAGTGGCTTAATTGCTTTTTTTGAAAAATTTTGAGTACCTTTTTGATGCATTTTGAAAGTTTAAATACCCAATTAAATACAAAAAAAAAAAACAATAGCTTAATTGCTTTTTGTGAAAAAGTTTAAGGGTTTTTTACACCCTTAAACCTAAAGATGACAACCTTTAACATGATTAAAATTCTACTCGATTTGAAATTAAATATTAATATAAATATTAATATATATTTAAAATTAATATTATATCGAGGCTAGAGGTGCTCATGGGCCGGGCCAGGCCCATAAAAAAATTTAGCCCGTGTCCTAGGCCCGGGCCCGAGCCTGACCCGAAATATGGGCCTAAAATTTTGTCCAGACCCGGAACGGAAAAATACCTAAGCCCTAGCCCGACCCTGCCCGACCCTTTTTTAATAAACACCAAAAATTTATTTTAAAAATAAAAAATAAAAAAAGTATTTTAAAAATATTTTAAAATTAAAAAATAAATTATATATTTATTATATATTCGGGCCCGGGCCAAAAAACAGTGCCCAAGTCTGACCCGTTTTCTAAACGGGCCTCTTTTTTTTCTCAAACCCATATTTCGAGCCTATATTTTTATCCGAACCCTCTCATATTTCGGGTTGAGCCGGGCCGCCCGGCCCATAAGCACCTCTAATCGAGGCAAGATGGGATGAATTTTTCCTAAACTCAACTTGATTTGATTAATTGAAGAATTAAATTCATCCTAACCCATTTCAAAACCTTATTTCATAAAAAAATTGTCCTTATCGAATCAAGTCAAACCCTATCAAATCTGGGATTTTTTTTTTGCCATCTTTACGTTTAGTTAGTAATTTAAAAAGAAATTTGAATAAAGAACATAACTCAAAGCATGACAAATACCTCTTTAAAGAGAAATTATCAAATAAACTTCTCTGTCAAATTAGACTTGTTCATGGGCTAGGCTATCTGTTCGAAATTTGGGAGGGTTTGGACAAAAATATTAGGCTCGAAAAATGAGTTTGGGTAAAAAATTAAGCTTGTTTAAAATATGGGTCAAAATCGGGTTTAAACATTCAAGACCCAAGCTAGGCCTGACCCATTTTTTTGTTTATAATACTTTATATTATGTTATTTTTATATATTATGTAATTTAAAACACATTAAAAAAATAAACATATGCTAAATATATAATATTACTCTAATGTAAACATTAAAATAATGTTAAGACGACTATATAAAAATTTTCAATAAATAAAAAATGTATAAAATTATTAATTATTAAAATAAAATAAATATTATTTTAAAAATAATCTGGGCGGGCTTAAAATGGGCTTTGGTTAATATTTTGCAAATATGGATGGATTTGAGCAAAATTTTAAGCTTATATTTCAGGTCGAGCCGAGTTTGGACAAACATGAAGTATTTAATATCATGCTTAGGTCCAACCCATGAACACCTCTACGTCAAATACGATCCATTCCAATAATATCACGTGACATGAGTATCTTTTACAGGTCAACATCATAGTTTGTTCTCAGAACCCTAAATGCTCGACTTTTCAATAATCAAATATTAAATTCATGTTTATCTTTTTTAAAATTTGTAAAATTTTAAACTAATACAATAATAAAAAATTCCAACTTTTAAATTTCTTTTTACTCTACCAAAATAAAAACCAACATCATCAAAAATTAGAAAGTGATCAAAATTTTGTATTAACAATTTAGTCCTCATATTAACATTCCCCAAATTTGGAATATAAGCTTTGATTGTAGAAAACAAAACAACAACAAAAAAAGGCGCGTTACCAAATGTCAAAATAAAGCGCGTGAGATAGTTATGGGACAAAGATACGAAACAAATATGGAGTTTAGTGGTACATTGAACTTGGACGGAATTACGTTTTCACCCATTGTGCAGTGGGTTATGGAGTCCCCATTTTTACTTCTAAAAAATCCGGTTACATGAAGTGATTAAAAATTATTTATTTATTTTAAAAGCATTTTTATTAATTTAAAAAATAAATTTTATTTTTAAAATCTTAGTTTTTTAAGTTTTTATTTTATATCTGATAATAGTTCCTATTTTAAAAAATAAATTAGTAAAATCTAAAGAGAAATTTATTAAGTAGATGAAGGTTTAGGGTTTAAAGGGCAATTACTGATTTATTATTATTATTATTTTGTTGACTGATGATAGGAAAAAGGAGTCCTTGGCCGTCAACTTAATTAAACGTCACCACTTTTTTTTTTTTAATACAAAGGTCACCACTTACATCATACTAACATATTAATCTAATTTGATAATTAAATGAACACTTACAATATAAATAATAAAATAATATTTAATCATGCTTCTAATTTCTTTACTACTTTATTTTTTTATTTTAATTACATATAATTTAATTCTTTTGTTTTTATAAATATTTTAATTTATTTTGTAAAGTTCATCATTACTCCTTTTCAGAAAAAGTAAAAAATCGAATTTTGTTGTATCTATTTTTAGGTTAAGACATGAGCTTAGAGGAAGAGGTGTTCATGAATTGGATTGGGTTGGATTCGGGTCAGGCCTAAGCTTGATATTAACATATTTTAAGTTTTCTTAAACTCAGTTCATCCCGAATATGAGTTTAAATTTTTGTCAAAATCTGCCTATATTTACAAAAGACTAACTCAAATCCATTTTAGGACCACCCATATTATTTAAAAAAACTATTTATATTATACTATTTTAATATTTAATAAATTTATATATTTTTTATTTATTGAAAATTTTTATATAGTCATCTTAACGTTGTTTTAATATTTATATTATTTTGTATAGGTTTTATTTCTTAAAGTGCTTTAAATTACATAATATATAAAAATAACATAATATAAAATATTATAAACTTAAAAACGGGTCAAGTCGGACCAGGCTCGAGCCTTATTTTAAACAAGCTTAATAATTTTACTCAAATCCTCTCAAATTTCGAAAGAACCTTCGATCTAAAGTCTACTTAGAAGTCTATATACCCTTCCTAGATTTAAAATTTAGTCTCTCTCTACTTTTATCATTCTGTTTTAAACCTCATTAAACTTCTTTATTAAATTCACTAAAAATTATACTTTGAATTTTTAAAACTAAAAAAATAAATGGGCATAAATTCCTTAAAAATAAAAAGTACAGGGAGAATATTCCAAATAGTTGAAGAGTATAGGGACCTGCAGCACATTTTAACTTATATTTTGTAGATGTTATAATAAAAAAGCAAATAGCATGCTCTCAAAAGGCTCATACATTTAACGTTTAAAAAGGTGCACCATTATAAAAAAAACTGCTAATCCAAACTACAAAAACATGTTTTGTTTTTTAACTTAAAACGACAATGAAAGCCCTGGGTGCAATCTACTACTTATCAAATATTTCTCACAAGCTCTACTAATTTAACTACTTACTTTTTCAGTTCTATTCAACGGTATATTTACAAAAATGCAGCTTTGGGAAAAATTATAGTGAAGCATGGACAAGACGAATACGATGTCCGGGTCTCATACAATCTCTTCTCCCCTTCCATCTAACCGAAGCCAAGAATGATTTGCCGCCTCGCTAATGCATTGCCCTGACTGTAACCGTCTCTGGAGTTCAACCCTTCAGCTTTTGAAAGGATTGTCCTCCATTCACCGGATAGAAAGCGGCCTGATTGGAGATGTTACCACCTAGCTTCTGATAATGGCTGCCGCCGTTGACATGGTGGATGTCATGCTGGGTGAGGGAGGAGGTCCAGGTTTCATTGGAATCAGTTTGTAACGGTTCAGAACCGGAGGAACTTCGAGATTGGGATGATAACGTGGGACCTGAACCTGATCCTTTTTCTTCTCCTGGATTGGTATCTGTTTTCTTTGCAAAACGTCCTCCACTACCTCTCGCCCTACGCAAAGCATGCTGGTGCCTTGATTCGTGAAGATAAGGCTGTAGGACATAGAAGATGTGGTATTACAAGGATAAAGTTCAGACGACATGCATAAACGTAACTAGAGTCGAACCATACAAAACAATAAAAAGAACCAAGTTTCTCCCTAAGTCGAGGTTTGAACTTTAATAGTCGATATTTTGAAAAAGATCTCTTGTTTAAATTGCGCAAGTATGTGGTTTTAGATTTACCTTTCGGGATTTAACAACCTTCTTCTCAAGTTCTGCTTTGGCACGGGCCTGCCTTCGCCTCAGAATTCCTTGGTACTGTTTGGCATTTACATAAACAGGCTCTTGTGCCATTTCAATCGGCAAAGTCATTCTTGCATGAGGCATTCCAACAAACGGAGGATAACCCTAGCCATTGCAAAAATTTATTCATTAGAAAGTGTACCATGTCTTGTCCGTCAAATATCAAAAGAAGGTTCTTAAACGAAGAAGCTTACTGTAACGGTGCTCCTGCTTTCAAGAATTTTATCATATTATAACAAATAAACTAGAAGAAGAACAAGTGACAATTCGTGACTGAGGCCTGGTAATATAATAAAATCACGCTTCAGTCGGATTTCACTGTTCCCTAGCATCCCGATGTCAATCCCCAATATGCCAAGGCCATACACAAAGATAGGAGAACACCAAGGTTTGGCCTACTAGCCAGGTGTTCACCTTCCCCTAGAATAGCTTGGGTTCGAATCACAGTTGTACCAAATGTGTATATATATAAAAACAAAGATAGGAAAAAAAAGAGGAGGAAAACGGCAAATCATGGACCGATGATTCACTAAAGATTAAGAATTGGAAAGAACTTGAAATTCAAAAGCATGTTTCTCTATTCATCTAAGTAGCAAGCATCCAAAGTCGCAGAAAATACTATCCTGCAAAACTGGTCATCTAAATTAAGGGATGCTGAATTTAGTGCAAAAATGAAGTAACTACATGTGAACTTCCACCATGAAGTTGTTTTCATTTAGTTCCAGCAATATTGTTATTTTCATTTTACCTTGTCTACCCCCAACAATTTTATTCAATTAGATCTAGAAGAGAAGATGGTGGAAGATAGGAATGATAGGAGGAGGATTGATGTACCCGACCCTACATAAATGTTTCTGTCTTGGTTTTTGTATCCGACACAAGTAAATTGGGATTAAGGCTTGTTGGTTTGGTCTACCCCTATGATGGAGTCCGTTAGAAGATAAGAAATTAAGAAATTAAGACGCGAATGAAAAGATAGAAACCTAGCACTAGAACATGCAAACACTACTAGCTAAGACCAAAGTTAAGCATATAACATAAAAATTTGGCTATGCGTAGACTTAAAAAATATCATGTTAGGTTTCTTCGAGAAAATTTGGTATAATTACCCTCCACAAGGTACAAAAATTTAGCTCTATTTGTTAAAAGAAGGAAAAAAATCCTTCAGCTTTGCGAGTATTTTTAGGAATTTTTTTCCAGATGCAAATTCCAAAATTCTCCACTTCTCAATGTTTTGAGTATTTGAAAACAAACATGGAACACCCCTCCCCACCCCCCCCCCAAAAAAAAATCACATATATTGGCTCACCAAAATAAAGAGAAAATTTACCAATGTTGGTGCAAATAAGAGCACAAACATACATATTGCTCAGGCAGGCACATTTTTTGCGCTTTGTGCCTCAAGTATAAAATGGTTATAGTGCCTACAGCGCTCCTTGCACCCTTAACAAACACTGAGTTGAGCATATGTACAAACATGCTTTTCCAACTCAAACCAAGGAATAAAATAATAGTAAAGCTTTTCCAGAAAAACGTTTATGCTTTGCATTTGAAAATGTAAGTTAGGCAGAAAAAATGTTTATCAAGCAGAGTGACATTAAATACGTAAACTGCTGTGTACTGAAGCATCAGTATAACCTTGATGTCTCATGAGATTTCAAACAAAAGATAGAACACCAATAGAAACAAATCTACAAGCAGCACAAATTCAAGATAAAAATTATATAGCAAGAGCACAATGATCAAATTGTAAGAGAAGAATGCATCTAGACTAGATCATATTGATAGGAATAGACTAAGGTTGCATACCATAGGCTGATGTCCATAAGCTGCCATCATTCCTCCATAAAGTGGATCTATATAAGGATTTGATGCACATGCCTGCAAAAGGATTGGAAGAAAACTAGGAATCCTTCCATAGCAAGTTCTGTAACTATGAGACCCCTAACAGTACAGAAGAGAAAATATTGAACCTGAGCCACTTACGATTGAATGACCAACAAGCTCAAGCAGGGGAGGTTGGGTGAGGCCTTCATCACGCACGGCAGGCATGCTAGATCCAACATGTTGCAAATTGTGATGTTCTTGTCCACCAGTTCCAACTGAAAATGAACAGAGGGCATGGCAAAAGAAACCGTTGCTTAGCGTATCCACTTGTATGGTTATAATAGTTGAGAGAGACCGAATGTCTTGAACTAGGTTTTCACAATTATTTCCAATTCCACATAACCGTCATAAAGGTTTATATGAAATAGTAGTAACCACTAAACAGAATCTAGAACGATATCTAATTTGAATAACCTATATATCCATGTTCAATCTCAGAACTCATTACATGATGAAGAATTGGGGTAAAAGTACCATAGAGATCCCTGTACTAGGGAGTCAGATTGCATTTTACCCCTTCTACTTAAGAAATGGATAAATTAGTCCATGTACGTTAGATTAAAGAGCAAATTGGTCCTTTTAGTTAAAATTTTCATTCATTTCTACTATTAAAAACTGACGTGGCTAATGGAATAATCAGACAGTGACACATAGCATGCCATGTGTACCTCATGTTGATGTAAAAGGACTAGTTTTTAACGGCAAAAGGACCAGTTTGCTCTTTGATCTAGTATATAGGGACTACTTTCCCCATTTTTTGAGTAGCGGGGTAAAAATGTAATCCTGCTCCTAGTACAGAAACCTCCATGGTACTTTTACCAAGAATACGGCCAAGCAGTAAACTTCATACAGACTTAGCCATTTATGTTCATAACATTTTCTTTTTAGTAATTATTGGCTACAGATATTACTAGCATAATAATGTGAAGTACCTGCCCGAGAGGATGCAGTAGTTTGTGTTTCTTTATTAACATCATCCTCTTCATTTAGTGCACCATTGGACAGTGACTGCCCATCATTCGACTCTGAAGCATTAGTGCATTCCATCGAAGATGAATTTAGTGAGTTCACTCCTCTCGCTCCCGAGGAGATGGCACCATAACTGGTATTACACCACTTGGGTTCAGAATAAACTGCAGTTGGATGAACACCATGCACATCAGGTTCTAATTGACTTCCTTCTTCAGAATTCGACTGCATTCCTCCCAATACACTCAAATGATAGTCAATTTCTTATTCTCTGTGCCCAAAGATGAGGACATTTGAACTTATTTAAAATATACAATTACAATAGGGCCATCCATCAAGATAGAAAATACAAAACGAAAGGAATGATTCCTTCTGACCAAACAATAAATTACTTCCACACAAGAAACATGTCATAATTAGAAGCCATTTGACATAAAATAAACATAAAGACATAGCTACAAAAACACACCAATTGAAATAAAAACATGGGAATCTGTCCTTTGAAAACACGAATTCTTCTTACTTATGTAATGGCACATGAGAAAAACAAAACAAAGCAAAACATAGACATGAACCGCAATTAACACAGAACCAGCGAAAATGCCTTATACAAGAAGTTACGACCTTTCCTTCGAGCAGATAGAATAGAAAGAAAAACATAAAAAGGAGAAAAAAGAAAATTCGACATTCATCAAAAAGAATACATCAAAACTTGTCTTAAAAAGAGAAATAAAAAGCATAAAAGTGATAATCACAAAACTTTGACCACACACATAGACAAAACCCAGAACTGATTAACATTCCTTATGGAAAATTAGTATATTTTGTGCCCATATTAGTAAATTTTGCTTTTGCTACTTGTTCTATGTTCAAAATTCAAAGAAAATAAAAAGATTTCTCAATCACTGTTATTCTGCATATCTTATCTATAACAAATCCTTTTTACTTTTGATGCTTTCCAAAATATTAAAGTTCACAACATTCTTTTGCTGTATCAACAAAGTTATTTACTTGGTCTCCTCAAAGTTCACTCTTAATTCACAAATTTTTCTTTTTCCCTAAATTCCCAATAATTCAAAACTATTATTCCTCGTTCTGCATGGAACCCAGAATTTTACTTTCTTTAAAAGAAAACCCTATTTCTCGAGTTATCCCACAAAACCCGAAATTCTAACACTAAAGATCACCTCGATTCATCAAATTCTAGAATAAAAAACCCCAAATTTCAGAACCCCCAAATACAAGATAAAAATTCAAACCAAAAACAAAAACCCCCCAAAATTCCAAACACCCTAAACTTACTGCAATTCCACTTTATAAATTACCCCCCCCCAAAAAAAAAGAGGCAAAAAGAAGAAACAATTTTAAAAAATCAGAAATTATGAAAAAAATCCATTAAAAGAAAAAGGAAAGAGAAAAAGGGAATTGAAAGAGACACTTACCGTTTAACAAAGAAGAACAAAAACAAAAACCCTAGATTTTGGGGATTTTTCGTGAGAGAAAATAAATAAGAGAGAGTCAATCTAGTTTCTCTGCAATTCTCAGTTAAAACACTAAAAAGAGAGCTTCCCCTATTTTTATTTATTTATTTATTTATTTATTTATTGCGTATTTAAACTCTGAGAGTTAAACTTTGATGACGTCACAAAATGTTAGAATTCCAGGTTTTATTGAGATTCTACCGACACGTGGTTTTTTTCTCAGTCCTATTTTTTCTTATTAAGTTAAAATATTTCACAAGTCCCTGTATGTTTTGTAAATTTAGAATTTAATTTTTATACTTTTTATTTTTAAGAATTTCGTCCCTTTGCTTTTCAAGTTTTAAAATTCAAGTCCAACTTTTAACATTACTAAAATCATTTCATTAAATTCAGGTTCATTACAATATTAATTTTGTATTTACATTACTACTAAGTGAGTTTTTTTTAATTTCAAAATGTCACATCAACAAGTTTACAAATAGTTGGACTTTAATTTTGAAATATGAAAAGTAGATAGACTAAATTCTGAAATTTGTTAAAAGTACAGGGACTTATGACATATTTTAACCTTCTTATTACTCTCTTTCTTTTTGGGTTTTTTATTTTGGGATAAAGCAATTTATAGCCCTTAAATTTGATATTTTTTCAATTTGATCCTTGAATTATTTATCCACATTACTCCCTAAACTTGGATTTTATTAAACAAATTATCCCAAAAATTTGACGCAATTAGTTTTAATCAAAACAACTATCAAATATCTAACACGAAATCTTTATACTTTTCGTATATTTGAAATTTATCCACTTTTATTTCCCTTTATTATTTAGATTAAAAAATATATAAATTTAATTATTAATATCATTAAAATTCTTCTATTAAATTTAATTAATTAAAATGTTGTTTTTTTATTACAAGCTGCCAAATGAATTTTTTAATTTTAAAATATCATATTATCAAATTTAACAAATGAATTTTAATAATATTAATAATTATACTTCATCTTCGAAATTTTAAAAAAATATAATAACTATTTTTTTAGAAATAAATGTAATAATTTTAAATATATAAAAAGTATGAACAAATACAATATAATAATTTAAATTTATTTTTAATTAAAATTTACTAGATAAATGTTTAAAATCCAATTCATGATAATAGTTCTCATCTTATTTAAAAGTGGCATTTTTCTAAGGGATTTTTTACAAATCATTAGTAATTAATTAATTAATTAATTGATGAACATTTTAATGGTTTCTATATTTATAATATTTTAAAATTTAATCAAAATTTAATCATTTGGGTGGGGAAATGTAATTTTACCATTTATTAATTTAAAGTTTTCTAAATTGTAAAAGATTAAAACTAAAATTTTTCATTTTAAGAGGATCGAGCTATTGCCAACCCCTCGATGCCACCTCAAAATTTAATGCAGTAAATTTTACTTCACTGAAATCCTTTCTTAAAATTAGCTGCATTAAATTTTGAGGCGGCATCGAGGGGTTGACAATGGTCCGACCCTCTTAAAATGAAAAATTTTAGTTTTAATCTTTTACAATTTATAAAATTTTAAATTAATATTGGTAAAATTTACTACATTATTTCAACAAAATGCAAATAAAATTGAAAGTTTTTCATTATTTCAACAACTTTTCAAAGTGATCTGGTGTGAATGTTTTTTGTTTTAAAATCCTTTCTTAAATAATTCATAAAATAATCTATTAATAAATTTACATTTTGGTCACTCAATTTTAAAAAGTTATAAAATGGTCACTAAACTATTTGAAAGTTTTCATTTAAGTCACTGTGCAAATAAAGCCGTTGTTGTATGGCCTTCTCTACTAGTATTACTTGGACCAAATGAAGGCTCTCCTCCCCCTTCTCTTCTACAGTTTATTTTTTTAATGAAACAATTTTGAAACACCACGAATCTATGAACCAAAACTTAAACAGTTTTTTCTCTAAATTTTAACACTAACTATTAAATCGACTTAGATTTAAGGTATACTGTTCTACTCATCGATAGGTATTGATTCACTATATCGATTATCGAATCATCACTTGGAGCTTGCCAGTCAGATTAAAAAAAAAACTTAATAGCCTAGTGAGTTAAATAAAAAACATTCGAATAGTTCAATGACAATTTTATAACTTTTTAAAATTGAGTAACTAAAATGTAAACTTATTAATAGTGTAGTGACATTGGATATAATTTACCCTATTATTTAATATAATACAAGAGTGAAACTACGATGATATAATTGTATTAAATAAAAACGCAACAAGCGTGAGTTAAATTGAGCATAAAATCTCCTATACTATCGAAATTACAATGAATTATTCTTTTATATTTCTCAAATTTAAAATCATTGATTGATTTGACCATCGAACCACTTTCAAAAATATTAGATATTAACAAGACTTTACTGGTCGGATCAAGAGTCAGCCAGCACACCAATTTAAACAAGAGAAAGAATCGATTAACTTATGATTGGTATGAATTAAAATAAAAAAATCAATTAAACTTGATTAATCAATTGACCCAAAATTTATAATTTTATAATAATTTATTTAATTGAAATTAAACCCACTAATCGAATTAATCGATTCCCCTTAAAAGGGTAGATAAAATCCCTTGACCTTTCTTCATTCAGAGCATTTACTTGAGTTGACTAAGAGCAGAAAAACGGTGAAGAGCCGGTTGCCGGGGAAAGATAGAGTGTACGTAATGAGAGTAGAGTTTAGGGTGACGTTATCAAAGACGCAGGAAAAATATGGAAGGGGAAAGGCCCACGTGACACGCACTTGACGGGCAAAAAACATTACGAGAAACGCGTGTCTCAAATTTGGGACCACTTTTATTAGGGTAACGACAAATAAAATTTATGGGTCTAATTTCGGACTTCATCCGTTGTTTTATGAAAATTACGAAATTAGTACCCTTACTTTAGTATATCAGAATTTTGTCCTCTTCTTTCATGAAAGTTGGAAACTTCAGTCTAATTGCTGGTAGATATTATTTCAATTTGTTTTGTATACTTTTGTTGAATTGTTGGTTTTTGCTAATTATTGACATATAGATGGTTGAAATGTTGACTTTCAAGTCAATGATAAGGTTTAATAGTGTTGTCAAAATGAACTAGCTTCATTATTTTCATAAAATACGAGGATTAATCGTTAAAAAATAGAAGTAAAGAGACTAAATATAAAATTTTTGGATAGACATTTATTGGTACACACGTGATTTTGGATTACTAGATTTTTTTCAAGTTGTTTTCATATAATTTTATTGAATTACTGATTTTTGTTAATTATCCGCATATAAATTGTTTTCCTGTTGTTTTTCAGATCAATAATTTTACGATAAGGTTTAACAATGTTGCTAAATTGAATTAACTTGTCAACTGTCGTAGAATATGAGGACCAATTGCTAAAAAATAAAATAAAGGGATTTTTTTTGGATAATATAATTTTTGGCCTATAAACATGGTAACTAGGTCAGTTTTGGTGTCGAGACTTGTCAGCTAATTTCATTTTGATCCCTAAATTTGAAAAATATAAAAAATTGATAAAGTGATCAAATTTTAGAATGTCATGCCATCAAATCTTGACAAAGCTCAAGTTTAGAGACCAAATATACCAAAATGGATTAAAAAATGTTCAGGGGCTAAAAATTATATTACCCCTTTTTGTTGCAATTGGTGGGACTAATAAAGAACTTGTTACTTATTATTTGAAAATTTCTACTAAAGGACACAAATATATTTTACCAAAAGAAGCCAAACAAAAATTATATAAAGAAATAAAGAGCTAAAGCATTGAGTAACTGGACACCTCACATGGAGTCCTTTATTTAGAGGAAAGCTTAAAACTAGAAAACAAGATGTGACGCTTTGGCCGAGTGGTTAAGGCGTGTGCCTGCTAAGTACATGGGGTTTCCCCGCGAGAGTTCGAATCTCTCAGGCGTCGCTTACTTTTTGTATTTTTTGGCACTTTCTTCAAATTCCAAAAATATCCTTCCGTGGGAAATGAGATTGTTGCTTTTATAAATTTCTTTTTCAAAAATATTTAATGTATCTAATATAATACTCGTATTTAAGTATTTTACTGAGTTAGTATCGCTCTTAATTGAACTGCCTACTCAATTATGAAATTATAAAAATATCATTTCTTTTAAATTATAATTAATATTATTACAATAACACTTTTGTCTTTTTATACTTTTATATCATTTTCAAATAAAATAATTACAAATTACAAATCCAATGACGGAATATGTGTTCAATATCTAATATAATACTTATATTTAAACACGTTACTGAGTTAGTGTCACCTTTAATTGGTCACCAACTTAATTATGAAATTATAGAAATACCCCTTTTGTAAAATTATAATCAATGTTATTGTGATGTCACTTTTCTCTTTTCGTACTTTTATATCATTTTTAAATAATATAATTACAAATCCAATGATCAAACGCATATTTAATATCTAACCTAATACTTATATTTAAGCAATTTAAGGAGCTAGTGTCACCCTTAACTGGATCACCAACTCAATTATGAAATTATAGAAATACTCCTTTTAAATTATAATTAATATTATTATGATTTCATTTTTATCTTTTCGTACTTTTATATCATATTTAAATAAAATAATTAAAAAAACCCAATGATCAAACACGTGTTTAATATTATTAACATATAAGTTCGTTACTGCCACACCTATATTCATTACTGAACAAATTTTAAGAGAAAATTTTCTTTCACCCATAATGCAGGGGTGACAAAATCTGGTACCAATAATGTTATTTATTAAGTTGCTATCACAAGTAAACTCGACATCAACTCAAAATTGATTACAACATCATGTTAAACGATTGTAGTGCACTTAATAATCTAATGTATTTACGAATTTAAATTTTGTTTTACTCACAATTTAATCTAACTTTTTTATTTATTTATTTCAATATCATACATATTTCATATGTTATTATTATTAATTAATTTCAAATCATACGATTCATTATCAAAATAAAACATTCTGACTGGAAGGGCTATATCGCTACGAAATTGATTTCTTTGGGAGTAAAAAAAGGAAATATATATTTTTAAGGTTTAAGATTTATTTATGTCTTGAAAACTCAATTGATCGTGAGTTTGGATGAGCGATTGAGTGCGGTACGATGTATTTAGTTTACTTTTATTCTCATGCTACTGTAACATTACAGTATCTAATCTCACCGCTACCGCTGTTTTTATACTAATCGTAAGCACCACTTATCTAAATTCATATTGAGTTGATGTAAGCAAATGATTATATACTTTAATGGGAATACCATGTGGAAATCACTTGGGTTGATGTAAACAAGCACTATACTTTTTCTTTTTTTCCTTATTTGATATTTGGGATTGAAGCTCAAGAATCAAGCTTTTAAGTTTGAGTTTTATAATATGCAAATATATAATTTATTTTAATTATTTAATTATTCAATTCATAGAAGAAAATTAACAAAGAAATTATAATTAATGTTGCTAAATATATAATCTTTAAAGCTATTAAAATAGACTTTTTTTTAGAAGTAACCTATTTTTTTTATTAATTACGAAAATCACTTAAATTAAAAATCATGTACGTAAAATACTTGATTTTTATAGTACTTGTTGGTGCCGCCAGACACATTGGTTGCACCAGCCCCCCATCATCGACCAATGATTGCATTTTAAAAAACAATTTTTATTGGTGCCGCTAGATAAATTGGCGGCACTAGACTGAAGTGTGATTATATAAAACGTTCAAAACCTGATGAAGCAATTACCCTTTAATTCAGCTGAAAATAGGGGTGCCGCTTGACAGTACGACGACACTATTAATGCTTTCCAAATTTTTGGTCTATTTGCATATTAGGTCTGTCCCATTTTGAAATTAAATTTAAATAACCTTTAAAAATATAATAATAACAAAAATAAACCCTTCTCATTTTTTATTTTCTAAAAACAATAAACTTAAAAAATTATATAATATTCTTATTTAAATTACCCAAATATATCACTTAAAAAATTTTCTCAAGTTTATCTAAATTTAAACATTTTCTATTCATTCCCTAGCATATTTGAATTTAGATAAACTTGAGGAAATTTTTTGAGAGATTATTTGGGTAATTTAAATAATAATTTTATATAGTTTTTTAAGTTTATTATTTTTAAAAAATTAAAAAAAAATGAGAAGGGTATATTTTTGTTATTCTTATATTTTTTAAAGGCTATTTAAATTTAATTTCAAAAGAGGATGGACCTAACATGCAAATAGACAAAAAAATTGGAAAGCATTTAATTTGGAACCGCCAGCCAGTCTAAAAAGGACAATTGCTTCATCAGGTTCCTAAATATTTTATATAATCACACTTTAGTCTAGTGCCACTAGTTTTTTTTGGCAGGATCCAAATTTTTTTTTCTTTAAAAGTTGATGATTGCTCAATAATGACGGGGTGGTGCCGCCAATAGGAATGATGGCACCGGCATGCATCATAAGAAACGGGTCATTTTCATACAAAATTTTACACCTAAATTATTTTCGTGATTAATCAATTATTTTCAATCAGTTTCGAAAAAAACTATTAAAATATTAGTTTAAAAATAAATGAGACATGCTTATCAAATTAAAAATGTATATATACCATCAATCGTTAGTAATTTTCAATATTATATAAGTAATTTATACATTATAATTTGGTATTAAAAGTCAACTTATTGTAATGGCGATGATAAATTCTTTAAGGTTGTTGATTCAAATGGATTTAAACACATAGGGTGGGTTTGGATGGACGATTGGGTGCGGTGCGTTTAGCTTACTTTTTGTCTGACGCTACAATATCGCTACAGTATCTAATCTCACCGCCATCGCTGTTTTTACACTAACCGCAGCTAAACGCACCGCCCATCCAAACTCACCCATAGTCTCGTCATTAACAAAATCTATTTTTAAAATAATAAATTACACTAATAGTCACATAATTATTAATATTTTTTATCATACAATTATAGGAAATTACAAAATAGTCATTTCATTGTTCAATTTGTCTTTTTTAGTCACTAATTGACTAATATAAAAATAGAAACACCTAAAAATTTGAAATAGTTGAGTGACTATTTTGTAATTTTTTATAGTTGAATGACTATTAATGTAGTTTACCCAAAAAAATGAAGGCCTTTAAAAAATCTTTTCATAAGTCAAATAGTCTACCTGAAGTTGATAAACTTAAGTCGAGCTAAACTTGTATAAGAAAATTTCACCTCAGATTAATTCGACTCAAATCAAATTTAAATAATAAATTTAAATTTAAGTATAATTATAAAAATATGTAAATATAAACTATATTTTTAATATTTTTATTAATATACAATAAATAATCTATTTAAAAGCAGCTATGGTAAGCGAAGCACATGCATAGCAATGGTCACCTCTTTCCATAATTAAAGAGAAAACAACCATACGTTATCATTGCTTTAGTATTTCTTCAATTTAAGTAATTAAAATTGGGGACAACCCCCTGAATTTAAGATATTTTGGTTCTTGAACTTAATAATTAGATTTATTTTAGTCTTTAAATTTAGATTTTTTCAAGATTTGATGATGTGACCAATATTGCTGGAACATGATTGGATCGTATGGACTGAGAACTGATTGATATAACAGTTCGAATAAAGGGGTTGAACCAATTGACTTGGAAATTGGTAAAAATCGAAAACCAAGATAAAAACATCAGTTGAATAGGCGGAACCAATTTAATACTTTCATTTATGTTTTTACAGTTTTATGAATTTTTAATTACTTATTTAATTATTGTTGGTCTGAAGGTTGAACCGATAGATTGGTTGAATTGGAAACTGGTGGTCTAACCTATTCAATCACCGATTCGATTATTAAAACATCGAATATGATATTCTAAGATAGTACCAAATCATCATTTGAAAATTTATGTAAATTTTTTAAAATTATTGGGTCGCACAATATCATAATATCACATCATTAAAATTTTATATTTTTTAAATTTAAATATCAAAATAAACTTAATTATCAAATTCAATGACCAAAAATTATATCATCCCTTAAAATCAATAAACTCAACTCATCATTTTTTTAGTAATTACAAAAATTTTAATAGAATCAATCAGTTCAAGAGTTAAACCAATTATAATTAACTCAATAATTAATTCAATTCAAACAATTAACTAGCCAAAATAAACTTGGAAAAGAACCCACAATTTGTTTTTATCAAACTCATTATAGGTCATATTTGCTCTTTTTAACATAATAACTAGAAGTATAGCCTCTCTCCAACTCATAAATGGGAGGATAATGCGTTTCAGCGCACTCGAACTCACATCCTCCTACATTAGCAACAATACTCATATCAATCGAACTAAGACTCAATCGATAAAAACCCACAAAATTACCAACTCAAACTTAAAATTTTAAAATTTGTAAAATCATGAAATTAGTTAGTTAATAAATTATGGAAAGTCTAAAGGAAAATGATTTAGAGAAATAAATTAATGTGAAATTTCAATTGAAACGACTTTATTAATTTTTTAAGTTATTGTCTAACTAATTAGACCTTGCTTTGTTTTGCTTAATAGTTACTTCTTTGTACCAACTTCCAATTTGGGGGATGGAAGATTTTAATTTATAGAAATGGACATCTCAACCATTTAAAAAAGCTAATTAAGTGATTATATAATTTCAATTCTAAGGAAGAATGATACCACATGAAAATTAAATATAATTTATTTCAATAACTTGTATATATTAATTATAATGCTTCCTTTCCAAGCCTACAAATTAATCTATAGTAACCAATAATGAATTTTATTGTTTTCATCCAATAATTGCATTTATGATTGGTATGGGTATTGTTACCAATATAGGAGGACGTTGGTTCGAGTGCACTGAAGTGCATTATCCTCTTATATATGGGTTGGAGAAGGGCTATCGGTAATTTTAAGTATTGTGTAAAAAAAAAAACAAATATGATCAAAATTTATAATTAAGCATATATTTATGCATGATTGTTTGAATAGATCGAATTGTTTGGATTTAAAATTGATCAGTATACCAATTTAGATAAAGGGTTAAACCGATTTTTGGGTGAACTACTTAGAACCATTAGAAAATTAGTTGAATAATTTTTCCTATTTTAATAACTTTAACGAATTTTTTTAACAATTTATTTAATTAAAATTGGACTAACCGGTTAAACTGGTGATCTGTAATTATGTTATCACTTGAAATTAATTTTAAGTAATTTATAATTTGTTATGTTACTCGAATTTAATGTGATAAATTTATACGAAATTTTACATGTTAATAATTTATTTTTTATTATAAATTTTGATATATTAATTAATTTATATTATTTTTATATCAAATTATATCATCATTAAATTTAATTAATAACTTACAAATAACTCCAAATTTTGTGTACTTTACATCAAATTTAGTAAGTTTGACGTCTATATCAAATAATTTATTAATTTTTATGCTTCGACAAGGTACCATTGATTTTGCCTTGTGCTTCAATTGTCAAATAATTTGAAAAGAATATAAAAAAGTGATTTTATGTCACATGTTGCACGCTAATTTGATTGTTATATATTTTTTTATTTTCATTTTTTTATGTTTTATTTCCGAATAGTAAAAAAAAATACCTTGCCGATTGAGTCTTAGTTTAATTGACATGTGCATTATTGTTAATGCAGAAGGACGTGGGTTTAAGCGCGCTGAAGCGCATTATCGTCCTATTTATGGGTTTGGGAGAGGTTACTGGTAGTTCTAAATATTGTGTCAAAAAAAGCAAATATGATTAGAACTTATAATGAGATTATTAAGAAAAAAAAAAGAAATACCCTAATATAATTTTTTTTAAAAAAATCATTTAAAAGTTTATATATGTTAAATCTTTAAGGAGAAGTAAATAAGCATTTAAATATACAGGTGAGACTATGATTTAATAGAAATGTTTAGGGATAAATATTAAATTTATACATGAAATTTGGTTAAATGTGCAGTTTGATACATGAACTTTGATTTGATACAATTATACACATGAAATTTGAATTGTGGTTCATATGTATGCATGAAACTTTAATTTTCATTACAATTGTACACATTTAAAGAAATGATATAGGCATTTATTTTCATATTGGATAGATATAATTGTTTGTATATGTAATATATCAATGTAAAATTATATTAATTCAACGATGTTGTTAATGATTTGTGAAAATTGAATCAAATCAAAATTTCATGTATAAAATCGCACAAAATCAAAGTTCATGTATGACATTACATATTGAATCAATCTGTGTTTTATGAGAGTTATTTTTAATCATAGCGCCATTATGTTATAAGAATCGAACTATTGATTTTGAAAAATTTTAAAAAAAATTAAACAAAAATAAATAACAATAGAAACATAAACATTCATTTTATCAATTCAATTCCTTTTTAATTTTATGATGCTGCTTAAATCGACCATCGATTTTCAATTCAATCAGTTCAACTGACCGATTCGATCTAGTAATAACAATATTACTTTAGAAATTGAAATTGTTCTTTCTTATTTCTATTACAAAGTGTATACATGGCTTATTATTTCATTTCTAAGTCAATCAAAGTACCCATTTTCCTCTTCACAATAATACAAAAAATTACAAAGATTTTCATGCCACCTTTATTCCATAGTGTTATATATATATCCTATAAACTTATACAATTTTTTGTAAGTATTGTCGAAATCTATGAGAATTTTGTAGTCCTTTTTTCACTATCAAACAAACAAGGTTTTAAGGGTTTTTTTTTTTGGTAATGGACTCTAGGGTTTTTTTTTAATGTTTTAATTTTGACCTAAAATGTTTTAATTATATTTAACTTTGAAAATCAAGAAATGGAAAAGAAGAAACATCTTTCATCAAATCCTCCAAATTCCAGTCTCCAACTTTAATCTCTTCACCTAACCAAAAATTCCCGACAGCCGCACCGGTCATTACGTTCTCCGATTTCATACTGCAATCTACGTTATTGTTGTTGTTTGTGGTGGTGGTGGTGGTGATGTCGCTTTCGAATGTATTCTCGATTTTAAGGTTTTCTCTAACAGTTTCTAAAGGAGGCATGTATAGTTCCTCCCCACATAACATCTCGTTTTCACCGTACATACAGTTGACGTTTGTCGCAAAGTACCCGACGGTGGCACCGAATGCAGTCCCGGGGTTCGTGACGGTTGATTGCAAGGAAGAATTGGATGAAGTCGACGATAAATCGATGTACGTAGGCAAAAGAACACCTTGTTGTTCCATTGTAATGAAGCCGACTGGATTGGAATCTTTGTTAAAGTTTGATGTTGATGAACCGATGGTGTTTGGTGAAGAATTTTTGAGCCTTTTCTTTATCGTCGAATTCCAAAAGTTCTTTATTTCATTGTCGGTACGACCAGGCAAGCGAGCCGCAATTTGAGACCACCTTGAAACAAAAAAGAAGAAGGATTAAAACATGAGAAAAACAAGGGTTTAGTATTTTTTTTTTGTAAGAAAAGGAAAGTGTGTGTTAATTATGTTTTTGTTTTGTATGTTTATCGTATAAAACGCATAGATTTGTGGCTTCAAAATGAAATTAAGTTGGACAGAAGCAAAGAAAATACTATAAAATTTCAATGTGATCATGGAGAAAAAATAAAACTAAATTGTGTTAAGTGGACAAGATAACTTTTTTATGCAATATATGAAGAATTAAATATTTAATCTATATGTTGGTTGAGTATTGGTTCGATCGGCATGGACATTATTGCCAATGTAGGAGGAAGTGGGTTCGAGTGTGTTGAAACACATTATTCTCCTATTTATAGGTTGGAGAGGAGGCATGCATTATATAATTGTAGGGTTGAGTATCTTCAAGTCAAAGGATTGGTATTTAGGTACCAAATAAAGTCTAATGTTTTGGGCAAAAATCTTCCCAATTTTTTAAGCTTCTTAAGATATTTGATTGTAGATTCTTCATACAATAAATAACTTTAGAAAATATGCTCCAAGTCTCTATATTTTTCGTACATTTAAAATTCAGTCACTTTATTTTTATTTTCAAAAAATTATTCTCTCTACTTTTTAAATTTCAAAATTCAGATCAGATTATTAACATTGTTAAACTTGTTAAATTCGCTAGTGCGGTATTTTGAAAAAAAATACCTCACTTGGTAGTCATAAAAAAACGATGTTATAATGAACTTGAATTTAACAGAAAAAATTTAACGGTGTTAATGATTAGACTTGTATTTTTAAATAAAAAAAATAGAGTGATTAAATTCTTTCAAATAAAAGGAAAGAGACTACATTTCAACTATATAGAAAATACAAGGACTTAAAACGTATTTTAACCTTAAAAAACCCTTTGAATGGCTAAATTCATTCTATATGTATTTGCCATGTCGCTTTCAACTTTATATCTCCATAAGGAGTATATATCAAATACGCATTTCAAAGTTAACAAACTTGGTTTAATTCATGTGCATATATGCATTGTTGTTTTTCTTCATTAAGTACTTTAAGTGATTCTTACTTTTGCAAATATATATATATATCACACCAACTACCTAAAAACCCTTGACTCAAGGCTTTACAGCATGCATGTATGTGCCAAGCAATTTTTAACCAGAATAATGAGAGAGCTCTTCATTGGTGCTTCACTTTTGTGATATTTTCAAATCACCTTGAAAGTCTTTTTCATATTAGCTTTTCTCCAATTGCTCCTCCATTTCTTGTTTTAGTTTCTTTTTCTTAAAAAATCAGGGAGCTTATAGCTAGAAAGTACATTTAAATTGCTAGAAAGAATTGCTGGTTGAGTCTTAACTCGATTGGCATGGGCATTGTTGCTAATATAGGAGGACGTGAGTTCAAGTGTGTTGAAGCACATTATTCTCCTATTTATGGGTTGGGGAGGGGATATAGGTAGTTTAAGGCATTACCTCCAAAAGAGCAGATATGATCAGAATCATTTACCGTTTCCAGTACAAAAAAATTCATATAAATATTTTAAATGGAATAGTTAACGATAATAACTATTTTTGGACTAAACCCAAAATTTGAGCATAGTAGAGGGACCGAAACCATAAATTGACCTTTGCATTTATGCTCTATATTTCTAATCAGGGTTTGAGGGGACTATAATGATGTACAAGACTATGATCATAAGCGCTTATATTTTGTCAATGAAATGATATTGAAGGCAATATTAGACTATTTCCATGTAATTATCATTGCTCACCATTAATAAAAAAAACTTACACAACCTAAAGATAAGAAAGGAAGGAACATACCTATTGCCGAGAATAGAATGTAAATGGACGATTAGTTCTTCTTCTTCTGGCGAAATGGCACCTCGTTTGAGATCGGGTCTCAAGTAATTGATCCAACGGAGACGGCAACTCTTGCCGCACCGTTGCAAGCCGGCGTTCCGAGCTACGTCACTCCAACAACCTTGGCCATTGGTTAACATATAGTTGATGAGCTTATCATCTTCTTCGGGTGACCATAACCCTTTCCTAAGCTTATTGTTAGTAGTAGTAATAGTGCTACCATTGTTAGGCTTCCTCATCATGTAAAATAATAAAAAATCTCCTAAGAGATGAAAATTTAAGAACTAACTAAAGACTTGGGTTTATTTTTGTTGATATTATAAACGAGTTTTTTTTTGGTCATAAGGAAATTAGTGGAGATTTTATAGAAGAAGGGAGGAGGAGGCTTCATGGTGGGGGAAATGGTGGTGATGATGATGATGATGGTGATGGTTGTGGGGGTTTTGCTTAGAATAGTGGAAATGAAAGAGGAAGGGGAGTTGGTTGATGGGTCTAAGTAGAAAAACGGTTTGGAAGGGGACTTATAGAGAGAGAAAAGAAAGAGATTAATTGTAATTTAATTTAGCTTGTTTACGTTCTCACCTTTAAGATTTAGCATCTCCATCATTTTTAGCTTTTTTAGCCGACAAGCTTTTGGAAGTTTATGTAAAAGTTGAGGTTTTATGATAGCAAAAGCTTAGATTGAGAGTTATCATCCTGCTAGAAGTTTATCTTTGAGGATCAAACTTAAATTATCAAATTTATCTTTGTATATGTTTATTATTTAGAATCCTAAAGGGGTTAAACTGAAAATTTTCATCTTTGGGGGGCTAAAGTGTATTTTTAACATTAAACTAACTTATAAGGGTGTTCATAGTTTAGTTAAAACTGAATTAACCGACCGAACCGATCTAATTCAGTTAATCGACTGGTGGTCGAATTTAGTTCGGTCGGAGATCGGTTAATGATTTTTTGGAATTTCGGTTGTCGATTCATTCGGTTCGAAATTGGGTAATTAACCGAATTAACCAATTAACCGAAATAAATAATAAATATTATATATAATTGTTAACTTTTTGTTTGGTTGTTAACTTTCAAGATTTATGTAGTGTATCTAATGTATTATCTGTTGTTTTCACCTCCATTTATAGTTTTTTGAACTATTAAAAAAAAGAAAATGAACATTAGCAATGTAATTTTTATATGTTTTATACTTATTTTAATCAAAAGACAAAAAAAAAAATTCGGCTCGGTTCGGTTCGGTTAATAGTTAAAAAATTTTACATTTCGGGTAATTTGGTTCGGGTATTAATCGAACCGACATTTGAACACCCCTACTAACTTATACTTTTAAAAACTTTAGAGGACTAAAATGATAATTTGCCATTTTGGGGGGGGGGTTAGTGTAGGTCCTATCTAGGGGTGAAGCTAGAAAGTTTTTTTGGGACAGAATTTTAGTTGTATAATTTTATGAGAGCTAAAATATAATTTATCATTTTAATAGTTTATATCTTTATAATTTTTTTAAAAGATTAAACCAAAATTTTATCATTTTAGGGGCAAAATGTAATTTTACCATGCACTAATTTAAAATGTACCAATTTAAAAAATTCATAAATTTTAAAGGGTTAAAATTGAAAATTTTCATTTTACAGGGTTAGACCTATCCAGATTTATTTTGGTTTAAGTCTGGATATATTTTGGTTATTAATCCATTTGTTTTTATTGTAAAAGTTTTACGAATGTGTTATTGTAATTACAACTTTGTTTGTGCATTGTATTGATTATTGTTTAGATTAATGTAATTATATGGATGTTTTATTTGAAATTGTTAATTGTACTTGTACCTTAATTTTTTTCATAATTTATATTTTCATGAAAATAGAAATTGTTGATACAAGATACAATACGGGAGGAGGATAAAGAGAAGGTCAATGTGGTGCTATGGAGGCTGGTTCACCTGTGTAAGTTGAGAGTCGAAAAAATGACAAAATGACAAGCTGATTGAGAGGTCAAATGTTCAGAGTAACCTTAGGATGTTCAAGGGGTTGATCATTTGTTCATAGTTTTCTAGGGTATTTATAGGAAATGTCCCATTATCCATTGGTCCGACCTTGGCTAGATAAGCGTTTAAACCCGTTAAATGCACAATGGATAATCATCTGCACGTATTATGGGATTCTATCAGTATGAGGTAGTAAAGCTATAATAGACCCCTTATTATCTTAGAAGTATGTTCACATTAAGATAGCATTCTCCTTTAAGCTCGAGTGGTAGATCCCTATTTGAGGTGGAACGAGTGGTCAAGATCAGTAAGTCAATGTAGAGTCAACCATACCCCTTATGCTGACACGTATCTTTTTGTGGAGAAATATAATAGAAATATTTTTAAATTTTGCTCAATAAAATACCTTTAATGTATACGGATAATTATTTTATACACTCTCAATGAAAAAAATAATCATAAATGGATACTAAATGATATGTAAAGAGTCACATTTATGTAAGTATATTTTCCCTTTTATCCCCAAATGATAAATTACTTTTGACATAACCTTATTGAATGACTTACAAACAAATTAATTAATTGTTAACTATAATTGAAAATACTAACAAAATAATTATTGATACACTTGGATTAATGTAAAAAATTTTAAAAATAATTATTACAATAATAAAAAAAGAAAAAAAATATTGTGATATATATTATTTTATTAATAAAATTATAATTAAACACAATTTTAATATTTTCGTAAAAATGATATAATTTAAAACTTTCATTATATAATTTTTATTCTTATTTACTCGAATTCAAATACGAAAAATCTTTAAAGCAAGTACAGATAATTTTAAGCTTAATACAAATGATATCGTATGACTAATTGCGAGTATATAAATTAATAAGTTCATATAAAGTAGTCCGGTTGAGTTTTAGCTCGATTGACATGGGTATTGTTGTCAATGCAAGAAGATGTGGGTTTGAGTGCGCTGAAACTCATTATCTTTCTATTTATGGGTTGGGGATGAATTACGAGTAGTTTTAAACATTGTATCAAAAAAGAACAAATATTATTAAAACCGATAATGATTTTGTTCAATATTTTTTAAGTAAATATATGTTTTTATTAATATATAATCCAAGATATTTTGCTTCAAATTCACATAATCTCCTCTTTTTTTCTTCTTTCAACATCTCATGATCCAACACGTGTTTTTGAAGCTATAGAGGTATGAATGATTAATTTTAAATCATGCATATAGGACATATATTTAATATTATATTACACATTTAGGAATTACTGTTAAAATAATATCAGATCAGTTGGTCGAAATGTTGAGATTAAAAATCGATTGGTATATTAGTTTGAATAAAAGGATCGAGCAATAATTCTGAATTAGTAAAAATAAAATCAAAAATCAAGACAAAAAAGGGAAAGTGAATTGATTTATAATTTTATAATTTTTAAATTTTTAAATTTTATAAAATTTTAATTAATTAATTATTATTGGATTAACAATCCAACCGATTAAATCAAAATCTGATTTAAAAAAAAAGAAGACATATATTTAGGTTGTGATGGAAAAAGAAAAGTAGAAAAGACTCCTTTATTGGATTGTGAAATTATTATAATAACCTTTTTTTGGTCACATGAAAAAAATGTGACAAAAAGAGGGATTTATTGACATTTTAAAGTTATATAAAAATATTGGTTGAATTTTAATTAAATTGGTATGGATATAATTGTCAATGCACGTGGGTTCGAGTGTCTTGAAGCATATTATCCTCTTATCTATGGGTTGGGGAGGGGCTATGGATAGTTCTAAGCATTGTGTAAAAAAAACAGATATGATCAGAATCTATAATGAAATTATTAAAAAATTATATAAAAAACAAATAAAATTATTGATTGATGAAAGGGAAATATGAGGACTTTCAAATGTGTTCCAATCACATAAAATTAGAAAGCTTATTGAGTCATATCAAATAGTAGCATAGCCTACACAAATATATATATTTTTAAAATATGAATTAAAAATAAATCAAAATTTATAAAAAATATAAAATATTTTAAACAAATTATTACATGAAAAAAAATGAATAAAATACTGGTATACGAGTTATCAATATGATTTACATATTAAGAAGTGTTGAGTACAATGGTAAGATACATTGTAATCTCGAAAAAAATTTAAATTCAAACATTTAAAACGATATTATTGAGAAGAACCTAAAAAAACATAATTTTTTATTTGTAATTTTTGAGCTTTTTAAATTTAATAGAAGACATAATCATTTTATCCAGGGTGGCATCAAGAGGAGGCAGTGCCTTGGCCCTCTAAAAATAATAAATTTGTCTATAAGTCCTTAAAAAATATAAAATAGGAGTAATGTTATAGTGGAATTTTACTTTTGACTTTCCAATCAATCATAATTAAATTATATTTTCTAAATAAAATTTTTTCACTTCTAAAATTTAAATTTAAATAATTTAAAATTTTTAATTTTATGGTCTTACATACATAAAAGAAATTAATTATCAAATATATAATTATATTCTCAACATAAATTACTTAAATTAAAATTGTTGATTTGGGTGCCACATTTGCACTGTTACATGCCACGTAAGCTTTCCGTTAGTGTAATGTGACACAAAGAGAGAAAGGATTGTATGAAATTGTGATTCCACGTCATTCCTATCTCTTTCTAGTAGAAGAATGTCAAATCAGAATTTTCTTCCTGATTTCAGTTTTTCCTACTAAAAAAATTCAAATTCAACAAAAAAATGCTAGAAATCAGGAGGAAAAATCTGATTTGTCATTCTCCTATTGAAAAAGGATAAGGATGACGTGGAATTACAGTTTCATACAATCCCTTCTCCACCAAGGACCATCATTTACGACTCTCGATAACTTTCAAGACGAAGAATCCAATTAAACTTAAAATTTTAGGATCGAAATAAAAAGGATATAAATTCAAGGATTAATTTAGTAATTATCTCTTTTTTTTTTCTCAAATTAATTACTAAGCAATTAAGAAACCAACGTGAAGAAAATAATACAAGAATTGTGATTCAAGAAAATGAAGTACTTTTGCCTTCAGATTTCAGTCACTGACATTTTCAGCAAACACATAATTTAACAAAAAATTGAATCACAATTAAGGTGGGAAAAACAAGAAGAAAAGAAATATGCTGAAACACACGCACACACATATCCTTTTTGACTTTCCAATTTGCGCCTTTTAGAAGCAACACAAGTAATTATTTATTGGTTTTCGATTGAGTTTTAATTGGTATATGTATTATTATCAACGTAGGAGGACGTGGGTTCGAGTGCGCTGAAACGTATTATTCTCCTATTCATAGATTGGAGGTTATCAATAGTTCTAAGCCTTGTGTCAAAAAAGAGCATATATGATATCCTTGATTGTATTGATAAGATTAAGTTTTCGAGATTTTAATGACCTAAGTTCAAGTCTTGATATATGTAAACTATATGTGAGATTTTTCATATTTATTCTAGTTTTTGTTCGAATTTATATTGTTCTACCCTATTGTGTGTTGATTGTAGTTATTCGGATATATAATTTATATTTGTAATTAAAAAAAAAACAAAAGAATGGGAAACTACACCTTTTAAGGTAATTTACATTATAAGTTATTTGATTTTGACACCAATTTTCACATCAATAAACATTTAATTTCATTAAATTCAATCATTGAAGTTTTATTACTAATAAATTGGGCTAATTATACTAACTGGATTAAGTAATTCTGATAAAAGAAAAACTTAATTGATTGTATATCCGTGACTTAATATGATGTCTCAAAGATAATTATATTTTAAAAAGACAATTAATTGTTGAAACCAACTTTTACATTAAAATTATTCAATGAAATTAGCATAAATGATTTAATTTGCTAATGATTGAAGTTCAAACAATATAACAAGTGGTTAGGTGCAATGGTAAGTCACATTGTACTCCTAAAGGGAGGATTTAAGTTCAAAACTTGGAAACGACATTATTGGAAGGAACAACCAAGAATCCTAAACATGAATCGTAAAATATATAAAAAAAATTATAACAAAATTGATGTTTCGATCAATGACCTAAAATGTAGATTACCATTTTTGTGTATAATTTTATTTTAAAAATTTGAGAAATGGATAAAAATGTATATTTACAAGTATAATTAATATTTTTTGAAGTTACTGCAACATCCATATAATTATAACCAAAATTAGTCAGTACATTGGATGAATGGATAATTGAAATATATTCAAAACTAGAAAAGGATAAATTTAGACATATAATCAGAATTAATTTACACGAGATAGGACTCGAACTTGAGATCTCAAATTTCTATGGACCTCAACCTTGTTTTTTTTTTTGTTGACAATTTCCAGCCTTCAAAATCTAAGGCCTCATTACCATTGTCAATTACACCTCGTTAGCTCACCTTGAGTCTTACCAGTCTCACAGGATAGCACCTTGATCGAGACTTACCTTGTGAGCTAAGGGTACCAACGAGATCGAGACCTTGTGAGCTTAAGACTTTGCAAGCCTATGACATCGTGAGCACATACCATAGGGCCTACACCTTGGCATAGATAGAATACCTACTAATCGTACATCACATTAATCGTTGTCTAAACATGACATCCCATGCCTATGAAAAAAAGGACATCAATGGATTAAGTGAAGCTCTAGAAAGTATAGAACTAGTACAAAAGTGACACATGGTGTCTTAGAAAAAACTAAAGGTGCCCTTTTTGAGTAACCTCAAGGACTAAGGATTGGGATCTCCCTCTTTTCTCTAATTCTCAACTACTTTTCTACCTTCTTCGTAACTCCTATTTTTTAAGGAACCTAAATTCTAATTACCCACGATCATTAATGTTTCTCGTTCTTAGGGTAAACTTTCACAAACCACCTCAATTCCAATTTTGTATCAACATGCATATATATTGGGAGGGATGCACTTACAGTGGTATAAAATTAATATGGTTTTACCCCATTTCGTAATTTTTCTACAAATGTGATAACACTCTAGAATAACGTATTTTTATGTATTAATTATGTATTTATTCTGAGTATGATCCTGCTAATTTGAGCTATTTATGATCTTTTATCTTATAGGGGCTAAATTTGAGGCAAAAGTAAAATTAAGGGCCAAAAGCATGAATTTAGAGATAAAATGGGCCAATGTGCGACACAAGGAAAAGTTGGTGCCAAAAGTGCAAGCATGGAGGACATAAGGGTTGAAATGCAAAAAGAAGAGATTTTATTCTATTAAACTCTATTTTAATTATATTAGTATAATTAATATTGAGATAATTATTAAGGATTATTTTTAGGATTTTATTTTATCTTTATTTATCTTCAATTAAATGTATTTATCTTTTAGGAATTTAAGTAGGATTAGACTATCTCCCCTAGCACTATAAATAGGGGGTGAAGTAACTCAAAAGGAACACCATCTTTTTCTGAAAACACTCTCTCCTCAAAAGTCTAGGCTTTTGTTCTTCTTATATTTCTTTTCAATAAAATCTTTATTTTTATTTTATTTATTTTCTTTTCTACCACAACCATGAGCCACTAAACCCATCTAGCCGAAGGTTGTCGATATTCCCCAAAAAGGGTTCTTGAGGCTTAGAATCCGTACTTAGCCTCCTCGCTGAGTATTCATTGTTTCTCTGCACTACGGGGCCGACGCTTCCGTCCATGTCCCTTAAGAAGTAAGCTTTTCAACATATGCAAAGGCGGCCGCTTTGTATGTTTTAGGAAGGTTGCACAGTCAGTTCGTTAGCTTACTGCGTCAGAGGTTGGCGAGCCCAAGAGACAAAATGACGTGGGATTCGCCATTGAGAAGCGTTGATCTACCATAAGACGATCCCACAGAAGAGATTGTTGGCTAGAGTCAGGTTCCACTAAATCGTAAGTCTAAATCCTTGGAGCTGGTGGTCGTAGGCGTCCTCTTCCACTATAACTAGCTTATTCGGTTTGGGAAGGATCATCTAAAAGCCGAGAATTGAACCCAAGGCAGAACGAGACAACTGGAGGCTGGAATCTCCCATAAGAATTTCCTTTCTCTCAACTCTATTTTTAATTTCTCAAATTTTCGATTCAATATTCTTAATTCTGTTTTTATTTTATTCTTCATTTTCAGATCCAAACCTTTAATTCTGTTATTTTTTATTTTTTTTCAGGAACGTAGGTTGTCTTGGGCAAGACTTTGCCTGGGATTCCACGGAACAAGATATTGTGCAAATCCAGTCCCTGAGGATTTGACCCTACTTTCCTTTTACTATTCTTTTTTCATTATTTATTAGGGATAGGATATTTTTGGTGCTTTCAACGACCGCATCAAAATGATATTTTAACAATCCAATCATCATATTTCATATTTTATTTATACAGATCATGCATGTCAAGTTTGGAGTAAATAAATTTTTTAACTATTTATTTTATATAAAAAAATTCAACTGCTACACACACACATATATATTAATATAAACGACTTTTAGATCAATATGACAGATATATCAAATTATTTCGAAATTTTACATGTATGACAAATACAATTATATTAATAAATTTATCAAATATCAATTGTAATAAAAATTACGAAATGATGTAAAACTACGTTAATTTTAGACGAATGTAGTAAGATTCCTCCCATTTAATATTAATAATTAAATCATTTTTAACTGATAACTATAAATTCCGGTCATTTAAAGAAAAAATCGTTGATTTTTCATCGTATCCACACAGTTCTTCAAAATATAAATTGCTTCAATCAATTAGGTTCTAGAAGTAGAGAAAATCAAACAGATTTAATGGTAGTTTAAGTGCAATTATGGTGTATTGGGTGAAACTCCTCACACGTTTCAACTTTATATTGTCAACACATAATTAAATTGGTTGAACATATAATTATGTAATTGGAAGCCACTTTGGACATTACTTAAATTCACATACATAATATATACATATATTCACATATTTCGGGATTTATTCAATTTGCATGAGTATTATTGTTAATGAAGGAGGACGTGAATTTAAGTGCGATCAAGCTATTGTCCTCCTATTTATGGGTTTGGGGGCTATAGGTAGCTCTAAGCATTATATAAGAAAAATAAATATGATCAAAACCTATAATGAGATTATTAATATATATATATATACACATATATGGACATTGCACAAGCCATTGAAATAGTCTCTTTAATCATGCATCCTTTGAAAGTAGAATCCAAATTTATTAGCAAGGACACATACTTGAAATTTAGCTTTTCAAGACTCGGTTCGAGTTGGATTCATGCGTGATGTTAACAATAAGGACGAAGTTAGAAATTTTTTGGGGTTGAGATTAAATTATATATTTTTATGAGAGTTAAACTATAATTTTACCCTTGTATTGACTTGTATCTTTATGGTTTTTTTAAAAGGACTAAATCGGAATTCTAATATTTTAGAGGACAAACTATAATTTTATCATATATTAACTTACAATTTTATAATTTTTTTTAGGACTGAAGTGGCAATTTCTCATTTTAGAGGGCTAGGGCCCTTGTCAGCCCCTCCTCTCTTTGCCCCTGGGTATTGATATAATTGATAATTATTAAAGTTCAGTCTGATTCGAAATATAAGCATTACATTTTATCCAAGTCTATTTATATTTATAAATGATTAATCTAAGTGCATTTAGATTTTTCTATATTGTTTTTTTTTCTTTAAAATATTATAACATTTATCTAATATTTAGTAATTATATATATCATTTATGACCATTGTATATTTTTCTTTTCTTTTTTTTTTTAAAATTTTAAACATAAACAAGTTAATATATATTTGAATATTTATATTATAATCTAGTATATTTATTTTTTATGTGATATAAATTATATAATGTATAAAATAAAAGAAAATTAACGTATTATATACTTGGAACGAATTGATACGGACTCTAGCTTGAATATTGGAGTTCAAGCAAGGCTTATATTTTAAACAAGCTTAATTTTTGTTGGTCCAATCTTATTTTCTGAGCCTAATTATGTCAAACAGGCTTTAGGGTCTAGGTGAGTAGCTCAATCCTTCAACATATCTGAGTTAGACGTCTACATGGGTTAGGTCAAACCTATGCACTATATCAATATCATACATAGTTGTCGAAGCTCAATCCGACTTGAAACAAGTCTCAAATTTTATCCAAACTCGCTTATAGTTGTTTACTAGTTGCAAATAAATTTACAATTACATTTTTTTTCATAAATTAAATAGTCTTTTAAAAGAATAGATTGAATTTTATTTATATTTTATTCTAAATAAAATCATATAATTAAATTCTATAGTTATTTTTTGAGTTATAAATTTTGTTCTGTTAGAATTGTGTGACCCAAATTCTAAGAGATTGCTTGCAAGTCAAGTTAAACAAAAATATATTTTCTTTCTAGAAGATTTAGTATTTATTAGTATAATATATTTAACATTTATTAGTATAGTTTATTTGACTTACTAATTTAGCCTATAAATAGGCTCCTTTACAATCTTAGAATTATGAGACACCCATTAGATTAGAACTCATAACACATTCAGAGAATTTTGTGTTTACGTTTGAGGGTTCTTTGTTTTTCGGGTTTTTGGGGTTTAGTTTTTATCTCCATCTTTTGTACTCTTCATTCTTTTGCCATTATAGTAAAATTATCTTTGCCCGTGGTTTTTTATCCTCTTTTGAGGGGTTTTTCCACGTTAAATTTGTGTGTTCATCTTCTCAATTTCTTCTACTATTTTTACTTGTTCGTTGCTTATTCGGGACGATCCTAACAAGTGGTATCAGAGCTAGTTTAACTTTCATAGATCAGCCCGGTCAGAGATGGCAGCAACAAGGTTTGAAATTGAGAAGTTCGATGGTGAGACAAATTTCAATCTGTGGCAAGTTCGGATGATGGCAATTCTAGTTCAAAATGGCTTGAAAAAGGTTGTTACAGGGAAAAAGCCTGAGAATCTAAATCAAACAGAATGGGAAGAGCTTAATGAAAAGGCCTTGTCTGCAATCCAGTTGTGCCTCGCGAATACAGTATTGCAGGAGGTATTGATGGAGAAGACCTCATTCGCCTTATGGAAAAGGTTAGAAACTCTTTATGCGACTAAGTCTCTGGCTAACCGTTTAGTGTTGAAACAACGTCTATTTACGTTTCGCATGAACGAATGTGAGCTTCTTAAAGATCACATCAGTCAATTCATTACTCTTTTAAATGATATAAAGAACGTTGAGGTTTATATTGACGATGAAGATCAAGCTATGCTATTATTGTGCTCTTTACCCTCTTCATACAAGTCTTTCAGGGAGACCCTGATTTATGGCAGAGACAAACTCTCGTTCGAAGATGTGAAGGGTCATTTGTTAAGTAGAGACAAACTCGACAATGAGTTTGATTTGAATAGCAAAGCAGATAGACAAGCTTCCGTTTTGGTAGCATCAAAGAAACGAGACAAAAGGTGTCGCTATTGCAAAAAGTTAGGTCACGTCAAAGCAGATTGTTATAAACTGCGAAATAAAAGAGCTGATGAGAGTAACGAGGAAGATGTAGCTGGTGCTAATTTGGTCGATGAAGGCGGTGATGATTTCTTGTTAGTGTCAACGAGCGATAACTCCAAGCTTACGTCTGAGTGGATCCTAGATTCAGGATGTTCTTTCCACATGTGTCCCAATAGAGAATGGTTCTCCACATACAGTTCAGTTGAAGGTGGAGTTGTGCACATGGGAAACGATTCATCTAGTAAAATAATCGGTATTGGTACTGTTAAAATTAGGATACACGATGGGACGATTAGGACACTCTCAGATGTCAGGTATGTACCTGATTTACGAAAGAATCTCATCTCCTTGAGTATTTTAGACTTAAAAGGATGCAGAATCAACATCGAGTCGAGCGACATTAAAGTATCTCGTGGAGCTCTCGTTTTGTTAAAAGGTAAAAGAACCGGCAGTCTTTATATTCTGGAAGGTTCTACAGTGACCGGTGAAATCGGACGTCCCTCGTCCGTTACGGAGTCAAAGTCGACTCATTTGAAGCGGAGGCAACTTGGTCATAGGAGGGAAAAAGGTATGACCGTTTCGTTGAAGAGAGGTTCTCTTTTGGATGCAGGTTTTGAAAAGTTAGGGCACTGTATTCGTGAAAATCAGACCCGGGTTAGTTTTGATTTGGCAGTGCACAAGTCGAAGGCTAGAAGTCTTCCAGCTTCTAAGCATAGATTCGACTCAGTTAATTCCCTGCATAGTTCAAGATAGGCCCGTGGCGGGTTTTGGCAAAGATGGCATTGAAAGAATTCGTGTCAAGGTGGAGATTGTTAGAATTGTGTGACCCAAATTCTAAGAGATTACTTGCAAGTCAAGTTAAACAAAAATATATTTTCTTTCTAGAAGATTTAGTATTTATTAGTATAATATATTTAGCATTTATTAGTATAGTTTATTTGACTTACTAATTTAGCCTATAAATAGGCTCCTTTACAATCTTAGAATTATGAGACACCCATTAGATTAGAACTCATAACACATTCAGAGAATTTTGTGTTTACGTTTGAGGGTTCTTTGTTTTTCGGGTTTTCGGGGTTTAGTTTTTATCTCCATCTTTTGTACTCTTCATTCTTTTGCCATTATAGTAAAATTATCTTTGCCCGTGGTTTTTTATCCTCTTTTGAGGGGTTTTTCCACGTTAAATTTGTGTGTTCATCTTCTCAATTTCTTCTACTATTTTTACTTGTTCGTTGCTTATTCGGGACGATCCTAACATGTTCTTTACGGGTTCCGGACACAATAGTTTTAGGGCTTTATGGGCTTCTTGGATTTCAATTTTTCTTTTCTTTTCGCAGTTGAATTTTCTCAAGTTTTTTGAATTCTTTTTTAAGTTTTGAACTTTTGAATTTTTTAAATATATAAAAATAAAATAAATTTTCGATTGAGTCTTAAGTGGATTGGTATGGTATTGTTGTTAATATAAGAGGATGTGAGTTCAAGTGCGCTAATGAATGATTCTAAACATTGTGTTAAAAAGTAGAAAAGAGGCCGCATGATGAATGAGAGAAGAGAATCTTAGGATATTTCTTAATTACCTAACTAATATTATATATAAGGGTAATTTTGTAATTATTCTAGGTCAAGGTGAGGCGGGTTTAGGGTAAGTTCGACTTTCATCTAATCTAACTCTTTTTTAAAATTAACTCACTTCGAACCCGATTTCAAAAAAAAGAAAAGAAATTCGACCCAATTGGGTCGGATTGGATTAGAACTTGTTGACTTTAGCTTCTTCTTTTTTTGCCATATCTGAACTATACTACTAGACCTACATGGCAAGACACATATACAATATAAGGGGCCACATATCCCAAGAACAACCGAAAATTTTTTGAACTTCTCCCACAACTCTACAAGAACTAGCGGCTCTAAACATCTCGTGTGATTTTCTCTAGCTGGTTTATTTACACAAGAAACTTTACCATATATGACAAGAGAAATTTCTGAGTGAATCTTAATATAATTTGATGGTAATTCACATGAAAAGTACATAAAAATCTTCACTACGATGAATTTTTTCTTAACAAAGTGGTTAAACCGACAAAAATTTAAACAAAATTATTAGTTATAATGCTGTCCAAAAATTAAATTTCAAGTATCCTTAAAAAAAACCCAATTTATTCACGATTTTTATTTACATCCATAATCAAAATCCAAAGTTGGTACCATAATTCCATTTGGAGCTAAGATATTGTTTGCCAATGGACAACATCAATATCAAGTGGACGGCACCCATTCCAAAACAATGGAACACTTCAATTCATGATTTAGCATTTTTAAAGAAGAAAAATATTGAGGTACAATTGCCGAATGAAGACCATTTCATTTTCGTCTAAAAGTAGTAAATTCACCCCATTAAAACAAGAAAACTAAATAAAATATATATCATATATTAAATGACTCTTTCAAATCCCCATAAATTAATGACACTTTCAAGGTTTGTATGCAATTAGTGGGATATCACTACCAAATCCACAATAAATTAATGAAGGTTGACGGAATAAAATGTTAAATTATTAGGTTTTGTTGGAGAATTAGTAAGCTTCATACAACATTAAACAATTGAAACAATATTGGAAGGATGAGTATATATATATTGTAGTTTGTCTAAAACATTTCATTCACTAAAGAGAAAGGTATTACATCTCAAGGCATCAGAGAGAAAAAGTTGAAGGAATTTTGGTGCTCAATTCTGCTCAAAATGGCCAATATTTGGCCTCGTCTAGCCTATGCATTGGCATTGTGCTTGTTGATCAACAATGTAGCTGCCCATTATGATGAGCCTTATAATACTCCACCGCCTTACTATCGTAAGAAACCAGAAACACCATTGCCTCGTTATACTTATAAGTCCCCTCCTCTACCATCATCGCCACCACCATATACCTATAACTCTCCACCACCACCTTCTTATGTCTACAAGTCCCCACCTCCACCACCGTATGCCTATAAGTCTCCACCGCCAGCTTCTCCTTTCCCTCCACCTCCTTATGTGTACAAGTCCCCACCTCCACCATCTCCATCTCCACCACCTCCATATGTTTATAAGTCCCCACCACCACCATCTCCATCTCCACCACCTCCATATGTTTATAAGTCCCCACCACCACCATCACCTTCACCACCTCCGCCTTATGCCTACAAGTCACCACCTCCACCATCTCCTTCACCTCCTCCACCTTATGTCTACAAGTCTCCACCTCTACCATCTCCCTCTCCACCTCCTCCTTATATTTACAGGTTTCCACCACCACCACCACCATCACCTTCACCACCTTCACCCTATGTCTACAAGTCCCCACCACCACCATCACCTTCACTACCTCCACCCTATGTCTACAAGTCTCCACCTCCGCCATCTCCCTCTCCTCCTCCACCCTATATCTACAAGTCTCCACATCCGCCATCTCCTTCACCTCCTCCACATTATGTCTACAAGTCTCCACCTCCACCATCTCCCTCACCACCTCCACCCTATGTTTACAAGTCCCCACCTCCACCATCTCATTCACCTCCCCCTCCTTATGTTTACAAGTCTCCACCTCCACCATCCCCCTCACCACCTCTACCCTATGTTTATAAGTCCCCACCTCCACCATCTCCTTCACCTCCTCCTCCTTATGTTTACAAGTCTCCACCTCCACCATCTCCGTCACCTCCTCCACCTTATGTTTACAAGTCTCCACCTCCACCATCTCCCTCACCACCTCCACCCTATGCTTACAAGTCCCCACCTCCACCATCTCCTTCACCTCCTCCTCCTTATGTTTACAAGTCTCCACCTCCACCATCTCCCTCACCACCTCCACCCTATGTCTACAAGTCCCCACCTCCACCATCTCCTTCACCTCCTCCTCCTTATGTTTACAAGTCTCCACCTCCACCATCTCTATCACCTCCTCCACCTTATGTTTACAAGTCTCCACCTCCACCATCTCCCTCACCACCTCCACCGTATGTGTACAAGTCCCCACCTCCACCTTCTCTTTCTCCTCCTCCGCCTTATGTCTACAAGCCTCCACCTCCATATTACTAAAAAGTTACATTTCCTCCATTTTATCTTCTTTTCCGCATCTCTAAAAGCCAATATCGACACCATTATTCAACCAAATCAAATGTTTTTCTAAGTTCAAGGAAACTAAATTATAGTTTCTTGGAACAATTTCCCTTTCTTTGAAATTCTTGCTCGTGTCTTTTATTTGAAATTAACGTGGATGTTTCTCATAGTTGGAAAAATAAAGAGAAGAAATAAACTGATGTGGGAAATCATCGAATGATTTCTTGATTGTTTTTGAGTAATATATATTGTTACAATTGATACATTGATATCTTTATCAAGGGTTGAGGTTTTACTTTGTAATTGTTTACTTCATAATATATTTTCCATATATTTCATTTATCTTTTCTTCATTTAATTATGTTGCTTTTACTCCCCCTTCCTTCTACCATTCTTATTTCAAACTTATTGAATTTTGTGATGTTAATAATTAATTAACAAATCCTCTCTTTAAATTCTAAGCACCATCAAATTGCTTAACCTAATGTTTTTTTTTTTTTGTACTCTAAAATTATGCACCAACCCAAGCAATATACACCCAAACTGAATTTGATTTTATTACAATTAATTTAAAATAATTCTAAAGGAGAAATGTAATAATCAAGGACTTTTTTTAGAAAATAGCAATATCAATGATAAGAGATTCACTTTTTTTGATTCAACGTCAACTTATACTCATACCCTCAAACCTTTAACTCATAAAAGGATTTGAGTGCATGTTCTTTTTATTGTTGCAATTGCATCTATGTCAACTGAGCTAAAATTCAATCAACTTAAATATCGAGCTTGAATTTCATTATTTAAACTTATAGAGAGGAGAAAATAAATGTAATTGTAATATCCAACTTTACCCCAAGATTAAGGTTTATGGTTTTTTTCTTTTGGCGTTATTAAACCTTAAACTATAGGCTGTAAAGAAATTATGGACTTACTATAACAGAAATTAGGTCTAATTTTCTTTAGTTGAATGCGGGAGATGAGGTGGATTAGTTTGTCTACGTGGCCCTGGATTAGTCAAAATCGTGACAAAAGAAATTTCTCAATGAACTACAATATCAGTTTTACAATTTATGTTCGGGATTTGTAGTTATCCCTCTCAATAATGTTGTCTTTAAGATTTAAACCTGGATTCTTCCTTTGGAAGTATGTTATGAAAAAATTAAATCAATTAAGTTCATAGTGATAAAAAAAATCAATTAGATTCTTTTTGTAAACAATTAAAAACTGTCATCGATCAATTTAACTGTTAATGGACATTGACATGATTGACGAAAGCAACGTGAAGATGATATGTGGTATGCCACATGAAAATATATTGACCGAGTCAACATATATTTTTCAAATTTTAAAAATTTCTAAAAAAATAATTTTTTTAAAAATACATGTCTAGCCTGTGCTTGGACATAAAAACGTCCAAATTCATTTTTTCAGGTTCTTTGTGGACGTAATTATTAAAAATTATAAATTTTTTTAAAAAATTATATAAAGAATCCTAAAAATGATAACAAAATAGTTTAAAATTTATAAAAATTATTAAAATGACAATATATATATTTTCAATAACTTTTATAGTGCTTTATAATTTTGTTTTAATGTATTTTATGAGTTTTAGATAGTTTTTAAAATTTTTTAATATTAACGTACATAATGAATTTAGACAAAATGAGCAAAAGAAAATTCCTAAACAAAAAGATATCTAGATTCGTCCAGATTCACACGAACGTGGGCAAAAAAAATGCTTGACAGAGATAGAATATTCATTATCAAAAGCTAAAGTTACATTAATCAAGTTATTGGTTTAATGACAAAGGTTTAAATTTTTAAGACTGTTTTATTAAGAAAGATAATCATAAATTTCGATTGTGGAGTTAAAATAGACATAAAATATTTCAATTCAATCAAAACTTTAAATAATAATATAAATATTGAGCTAATTATTTTTTTTGAAAATCTCGTTATAGATTCTGGCGATATATGTTCTTTTTAACACAATACTTAAAACTATTCGTAGCTCATCTCAACCCATAAATAGGAGGATAATGCACTTCAACGCATTTGAACCCACGTATTTCTATATTAACAATGATGCTCATGTTAATCGAGTTAAGGCTCAATCAACAATATTGAGATAATTATTGGATATTATTAGTCTATATCATGATTGGATTTAGATCTTAGTTATTGTCGGGCAATGGAAGTAGTGTTGACTTCGCTTACCATTTACATTTGCATTTCCAACATTTAGATACCTTCCTAATTAGTTGACCAATTCATTTTCATCTTTAAGTAGTAAATTGACCCAATATAAACGGAAAATAAAAAATATCATAAATATATATTCATGAATATCCCAAATATATATTTATATGCACAACAAAGTTGGAAATTTTCAATTATTTTGCAATTAAAAAATTGAGATTAGATCTATCCATAGATGAGAATATTGTTCTTTAAAATAAAAATAGCTGTCCGATATTTAGAATGTTGGAATAAAATATTAAGTATAAAAAATAAATTTTGGCAAAATATGAAAAAGAGAAGCAATTATTATTTGTTCATAGGTCGAGTCGAGTCAATTCTAAAAATTATCATTCTTAAACTCACATTCAATCTATTATCGATGTTTATATATTATAAAAAAATTACGTGTTAAAATTTCTAGCATGTGCTCATGCAAATATATATCGAAAATTTTAATTAAAACATTAGAAATTTTGATAAATGTTAAATTTTTTTTATATTGATATAGTATTGGAAATTTTGATATAATGTGATATGCTTTTTCTTTTCTCAAGTGAACAATAAAATTTCTTGATTAAAACTCTTATCCATAGATACGGGTTAAAATATTCTTTAATCTCTTTTGATAAAAAATGTATACTATACAAATGAATACTCAACTATGCTTACGTTCCTGTTTTGGTCATCCAACTTTAAAGATTTAAATTGGGTAACCATCAAATACAAGAACAAGTAAAAATTTAAATGACCCAGAAACTAAAATTCTAATATAGTATAATTCCTAACAAACCCAGTAAAGTATGTTATATTTGCATGATTGAAGAATTTTTTTTTCTTTTTTGGGTTTTGGAATGCCTCTATTGTCAAAGCTTTCTGATAGCTTCGATTAGAAAGTGTGAGAATCAAATTGATAAAATTTGTTAATGTGAAATGTTATATTGATTAAAGATCAAATTGATAGAACATGTGAATATTTATGACTAAATGTGTTATTATATCAGTCAGAAAAATGACATGTTATTATGCACGTTATCAATTTAAAGGCAAGTGACCAGAACAAGAATGAATACAATTTATATAATTTACCCTTAAAAATGAAAATATTTTTGTGTTTTTTACATTATTTAATGGATAGGAGATGTTTCGTTTCTCTACAATTTTTTAACACGATGTAAAGCATTGACTTCTTGCATAATCAAATGAAAAAAAAAAACATTATTAAAAACTATTAAATTATGAACGTGATGACAAGGTGCTTCCCATATATCAAATATTTATTATTCATTTGACAAATATTGAACATTTAAGAGTTGCACATCTTACAAGAACAAATTATATGTATAATAAGGTATAAAATACAATTGGGAATGATTTATTTACAACTTTATTGGACCGATTCAAGGTTTGTATCCAAATTAGTGGGGTATAACTACAAATTCCTCAATAAATTAATAAATGTCGAGGGAATATATAATCTTCAATTATTTGGTTTGGTGGAGAGTTTGGGTGCATCATAAAGCATTAAAAATTTAAAAAAATATTGGAAGGGTGACTATATAAATAGTAGGTTGTCTTGAACATTTCATCCACACATAGAGAAAGGTGATACATCTTAAGAAAAACAAAGTTGAGAGAATTTCAGTGCTCTAACTTTGACTAAGATGGCCAAAATTTGGCCATGCCTTTCTTATGCATTGGCGTTGTGCTTGTTGATCATCAACAATGTAGCTGCTAATGATGATAAGCCTTATAATGCTCCACAACCATATTATGGGAAGAAACCGAAAACACCTTCAAGAGCACCACCATACATTTACAGGTCACCTCCTCATCCATATCAATCACCACCATCCTATGCCTACAAGTCCCCACCTCCACCATCTCCTTCACCACCTCCTCCTTACATCTACAAATCTCCACCTCCACCATCTCATTCACCTCCACCACCCTATGTCTACAAGTCGCCACCTCCACCATCTGCCTCACCACCCCCACCTTATGTCTACAAGTCCCCACCTCCACCATCTCCGTCACCACCTCCTCCTTATGTCTACAACTCCCCACCTCCACCGTCTCCCTCACCTCCCCCACCCTATGTCTACAAGTCCCCACCTCCACCATCTCCCTCACCACCACCTCCTTACATCTACAAGTCACCTCCTCCACCATCTCATTCACCTCCTCCTCCATACATCTACAAATCTCCACCTCCACCATCTCCTTCACCTCCCCCACCATATGTCTACAAGTCCCCACCTCCACCATCTCCTTCACCACCTCCCCCTTATAACTACAAGTCCCCACCTCCACCATCTCCCTCACCACCTCCTCCTTACATTTATAAGTCTCCACCACCACCATCTCATTCACCTCCTCCACCATCTCCTTCACCTCCTCCACCATATGTCTACAAGTCTCCACCTCCACCATCTCCTTTACTTCCTCCACCTTATGTCTACAAGTCTCCACCTCCGCCATCTCCCTTACCTCCTCCACCTTATGTCTATAAGTCCCCACCTCCACCATCTCATTCACCTCCTCCTCCTTATGTTTACAAGTCTCCACCTCCACCATCTCCTTCACCACCTCCCCCTTACATCTACAAGTCCCCACCTCCACCATCTCACTCACCACCTCCTCCTTACATTTATAAGTCTCCACCACCACCATCTCATTCACCTCCTCCACCATATGTTTACAAGTCTCCACCTCCACCATCTCATTCACCTCCACCACCATATGTCTACAAGTCCCCACCTCCTCTATCTCCTTCACCTCCCCCACCTTATGTCTACAAGTCCCCACCTCCTCCATCTCCGTCACCACCTCCTCCTTATGTCTACAAGTCCCCACCTCCACCGTCTCCCTCACCTCCCCCACCTTACGTCTATAAGTCCCCACCTCCACCATCTCCCTCACCTCCCCCACCCTACGTCTACAAGTCCCCACCTCCACCATCTTCCTCACCTCCTCCACCCTATGTGTACAAGTCCCCACCTCCACCTCCACCATCTCCTTCACCACCTCCACCTTATGTTTACAAATCACCACCTCCACCATCTCCTTCACCTCCTCCACCTTACATCTACAAGTCACCACCTCCACCATCTCCCTCACCACCTCCTCCTTACATCTACAAGTCACCACCTCCACCATCTCCCTCACCTCCTCCTCCTTACATCTACAAGTCTCCACCTCCACCATCTCCCCTACCACCTCCACCATATGTCTACAAGTCTCCACCTCCACCATCTCCCTCACCACCTCCACCATATGTCTACAAGTCTCCACCTCCACCATCTCTCTCACCACCTCCTCCTTACATCTATAAGTCACCACATTCACCATCTCCCTCACCACCTCCTCCTTACATCTACAAGTCCCCACCTCCACCATCTCCCTCACCTCCTCCACCCTATGTGTACAAGTCCCCACCTCCACCATCTCCTTCACCACCTCCACCTTATGTTTACAAATCACCACCTCCACCATCTCCCTTACCACCTCCTCCTTACATCTACAAGTCACCACCTCCACCATCTCCCTCACCACCTCCTCCTTACATCTACAAGTCACCACCTCTACTATCTCCCTCACCTCCTCCTCCTTACATCTACAAGTCACCACTTCCACTATCTCCCTCACCACCTCCACCCTATGTGTACAAGTCCCCACCTCCACCATCTCCCTCACCACCTCCACCCTATGTGTACAAGTCCCCACCTCCACCATCTCCTTCACCACCTCCACCTTATGTTTACAAATCACCACCTCCACCATCTCCCTCACCACCTCCTCATTACATCTACAAGTCACCACCTCCACCATCTCCCTCACCTCCTCCTCCTTACATCTACAAGTCTCCACCTCCACCATCTCCCTCACCACCTCCACCATATGTCTACAAGTCTCCACCTCCACCATCTCCCTCACAACCTCCACCATATGTCTACAAGTCCCCACCTCCACCATTTTCCTCACCACCTCCACCATATGTCTACAAGTCACCACCTCCACCATCTCCATCACCTCCTCCTCCTTACATTTACTAGTCTCCACCTCCACCTCCACCTTCACCATCTATTTTACGCCTTCCTCCTTACATTTACTAGTCTCCACCTCCATCTCCACCTTCACCATCTCTTTTACGCCTTCCTCCTTATGTTTACAACTCGACACCACCTCTTGTTTACAACTCCACTATTCTACCGCCATACTATTAAAAGATTCCACCGCCTCCCTCTCATTTTTCTCATCACTGAAAAACAACACCGCGACCATTTTTCAACCAAATCAAGAGCTTTTCCAAGTTCAGGGAAGCCAATATATAATTTCTTGGAACATTATTTCTTACTTTCTTTGAAGTTCTTGCTCGTTTCATTTATTTGAAATTATTGTTGATGTTTGTCACATTGTTGAATGAATAAATGAATAATAAATTGTTGGAGGAAATCATTTGATTCTTGATCCTTTTTTGTAATATATATGCAATTCGATTTCTTTACTTAAAATATTTAAGCCATTAACAATCCTCTGATTAAATTCCTAATCCAAAAAAAAAAAGCAATAGCCTACACTATGTTTTCTTCTACATATTTTACTTGAGAATTATGAATGAACTCAGACTACAATTAACCAATACTCAAATTAAATTTATTACATTAAGAACAAAAAATTATTTAATATATATGTTAAAATAGTTTGTCACCACATATTGAATAATTAACATAAATTTAAACTTAAAATTAGAAATATGAATAAAAAATTTTTAATAAGTCATACGAATAATGAAAATTTTCGGATTAAATTTAATCTATTGCTAACTAGTGTATTAAAACTCCAGCTTTATGGTTTTTGAGGTTTGAATGATTTATTGGACCTCGATTTATTTTGGGGCTTTAAAAGGACTACGAGTTGCCACAGCATGAATTTAGTTTTAGCATTTTTTGTGAGTTTGCTTAAGTGTTGGGTTACTGAACTCCATTTTTCATGGCCCAAATACATAATTATAAATAAACTTGTCTAAAATTATTTGATGATTTTATCTAAATAGATTTTTTTAGAAAATTTGGGATCCATTTGAATTTTTTAATTTAAAAATATTTTTATTTTATTTTATTTATTATAAAATATCTGTAAAAATCATTTACTGAAAATTTTCAATATAAAAATCAACATACAAAATTATATAATTTTTTTAATACGTGAGTCTTGTTTCCATTGACTCAAATTTAAAGATTTAATTGGGACAAAAAAAAAATAGGTATCACGTATATTAAAATTAAATTCGAGTATCATTTGATATATTAATCTTCTAAATTTTATAAAGATTAGATTAAGTAAAATATAATCATACATAATTTCAAGTTAGAAGCTTGAGATTAAAAGTGGATCATGAAATGTATAATCTCGTTATAGGTTTTGATTATATCTGTTCTTTTTAACACGATATTTAAAACTACTCATAACCCCTCTCTAACTCATAAATAGGAGGATAATGCGCTTCATTACACTCAAATTCACATCCTCCTATATTAATAATAATATCCATATCAATTAAGCTAAGACTCAATCGATAAATAGTGTTTTTTTTTAAATTTCAATAACAAAAATTCAATGAATGTCAACTTTAAAAAGAAAAATCTTCACATTTTTCCATCTAAACCATGTCTTATCCATAGACAAACTTCTCAATTCTTGATCAATCAACTACCGAGAGCCATTGACTTTATCTCCAAATATTATAAATAAATAAACAAAGTGCTTAACCATTCAATATATATAATCGTGCTAGCATTTGTTTGCCTTGTATTGATTTTTATTGCAATTAGTAGCAAATTGGAACAAGTAAATCATCTCATTAATCACTTTAAATAAAAATTAATCAAATTGACCAATGAAATTAATCAAATTGGTCACTCCATCGTCAAATGATAATAAAAATTTAACAATTTATTTCTATGTTTTTCATTCTGAAATTGGAATAAACTACCTGTTAGTCACTCTGAATAAGAATCATTTCTATTTTAGTCACCCAATTTTTTTCATATAAATGCACCATTAATTTTTCATTATCATTTAACGGTGGAGTGACTAATTTGACCAATTTCGTTACCGTTAATCTTTCCTACAACACTATGACCAACCTCCTTGTCCAATTCCTCCAGTCGCATAGAGATTATAGAAATATAATGCAGTATGATTCTAATTATTCTCCTCGGAAAATTTGCATCAAGAAACCAAATAAAATTTGATAGCTATCCATCCCATCTTGCCTGGGTGATGATGTTATCACTTACATTCCGACATGCAATGAAACTGTTTTGATTTAAGGTTTAGGGTTTATACTTCTTCGCAGTCTAGTATTCTTTATAATTCTTCTCTTAATTTGGCTTTTAAATTAACCAAGCAACAAGGTTTAAATGTTTCATGTACTTGTCGAATGCCCCTCAATCTAACCGTGATCATCTTCTTGAGAACCCCTATACTCTCAAACATCAACTTATTCCACTCTTTCGCAGCCTCAGTACCATCATGTTGAATTCCTCCTACTTTTATGCCTTTATATTTTAATAAAACCTAAACTCTGAATAGTAAATGGTAGTTTCAGGAAACACATTGTCCTACCTTCTCTTACAAACTCCCCAATCCAACCTTACTAATAAGCTACCCCGACTCCATGTAAATTTCGAGCCTTTGAATCCCATGTCCATTAATCCATGACAAAACATCAAGTTCTGAAAATGTTTACAAGGTCCAACATTATCCCTACTTACTTTCCTATCCCAAAGCGCATTAAAGTGAGATCACTAGCTATACATTAACTTAAATAATGGATGAGTGTGTTTGGAATGCAAAAATGTAATTGGATTCAAGTGTAATTACTTCAATTCTCACCCTCCCTCTATAAATTGAAGATTATAACTGGGGTACTTCATTTACATTCAATTCAATGAGGTTCACTAATAATAATAGCTACCTGAACATGTCACACGTACATAATTACAAACAACTATACCCAAATCCAATTAGTATATAACTCTCTCTGAAAAAAATTTTGAAATATCGATAACTTAATATATTTCCTTACGTTTTTTAATATATATCCTATAATATTATATATTAATTAGGTGTTGTTTGACTGTAGAAAAATTAAGTGCTAAAACATTAAGAATTAAATTTGAGTTATAAAATATGTTTGATATATTACTTAAAATTAACTACGGAATAAAATTAGATTATTTGATAAATATTTTTTTAAAATTTAAAGGTGAAGTATTTAAAGGATAGTGTTAAAAGAAAAAAATTGGAAAAAAATTATATTGAGTGATAAGTAACTCCTTATATTCTTATCATTTTCTCCACTTTTATATTGAAAAATTCTATCATTTGTTTTTCAATATCGATTTTCAAATATACTTAAAAAATAAATCACTTAAAATAATAATTTTTAGTTGATTTAATTTTTTTAATGAGTTATAAATACAGTATTATTATTTATATAATGATGCCATAATATATATACTAAGAAAAATTATCTCATAAATCACTTAAGAAGTTTTGTAGACTCTAGTGTGATAGATGTTTTATAAGATAAAAGAATAAAAAAATATTATATAATTAAAATACACATTAAATAGATAAAATAAAAATACAAAGTCAAAACTCAAACCGTAAGAGTTATTTAAGAGGGTTTTTTTTAACATTATTCTTAGTATAAGTTTTTATCATATCTGTTCTTTTTATACCAAATCTAAAATAATTAATAGCCCTTCTCCAACCCTTAAATAGGAGGATAATGCGCTTCAACACACTCGAGCCCACGTCCTCCTACATTAACAACAATATCAATGCTAATCGAATTAAGACTCAATCAACAATAATTATTTAGAGATTAAATATAAGATTGATATGAACACAATTAATAAAAGTTGATATCGAAACGTTGTTATAACTCTACCAGTGATTTGGTCTACTTTTAATTTATAATTTTAATAAAATACCAAATTGGCATTGCCAACAAACCCAAAATGAAATTTATAAATATTATATATGTTCACTGTGACATAGTCCAAGGGAGGAGTTTACCTGTTCAGTTGGACTTAGGCAAACGTTTACTGAGCCTTTCATAATTTTCTTTTCTTCAAATTGCTTCTATTCTTACTTTTTCACCTTAATCAGAACTTTTTGTTCCCGCCTTAAATTTAGTAACTATTCTTAAATTGGGGTCTGGACTTTTTTATACAAATTAAGCCTTGAACTTGGTAATTATTCATATATTGGGGCTTGAATTTTTTTATCTAAGTTAGTCTTTAAAAACCGTAACGTTTAAGCTCTAATGTGGGAATAATTGTCAAGTTCAGACCCCAATATGAGAATAATTACAAAGTTCAATGATTGATTTAGACGAAAAAAAATTTCAAACCCCAATGTAAGCAAAATTACCAAGTTCAAGTCCAAAATAATGATTTAATCCTAAAAGAAATTATATCTCCCATTACACAATATCCAAATCGAAATAAAGATAAAACTAAATTTGATTCCGTAAAAAAAGTTTAATTATTATATTAGTCCTTCTACTATACTAAAAATTTGAGATTTAATCTCTTTATTTCAGTTGAACATAGTTTGATCTCTATACTTTTATAATATTTTTAGTAGGTCTATAATGATAGCACTCTTAGATATTGCTCTTAAAGTAGTGAATTAGTTTTACTGTTATTCTGTCACACAGTGACTACATAGATATCCAATCAATCATGTTCAAATAATAACAAATTTATATGTCAATTGAATGTTAAAGGGTTTTTTTTTAAAAAATTCTATAACATCAATTTAACGGTATTATCAATTTAAACATATTAATAACATTAAAAAAAGTGAATGAACCAAATTAGGCAAAATTAAATTAGAAAGATTAAATCCCAACTTTCACATAGTAGAGGTGCCAATCTATAATTAGATCTAAAAATTTAAAAATGAAGTCTATTATAATAATTCGAAGGGTACTTCGATTTTGTGAAATAGGAAATTGGATATAAAATTAAAGTTATGCATAATTTTTAATATGTAATGTTTGCTAAGAACATTTCAAGTACAAATTGTGTTGACTACTTCATGGTTGAAGTACCAAAGTCTAGCACGAGTTAGTGGAATGTCAATTTCATTTTTCAATAGTTAATAATTTCATATAACATTTGAGCACATATGGATTTAATTTAATGGTTAAGTAGAGGTTGGAAGTTTCATATACACCAATTTAAATTTTTTTAAAATATTGGTGAGATTACTATATAAACTTCAAGACATCCATTGGGAGATCACAAATCAGAAACAGGAAGTCCTTTGTTTATTTGGCATAGAAGTGAAACTTAGTGCAGTTTTAAGAGCCTTGCTCCCCAAAATGGCCAAGATTTGGCCACATTTAGCCTATGCCTTGGCATTGTGCTTGATAATCAATAATGTAGCTGCTGAGGATGAGCCTGCTTACGATGCACCACCTCCATACTATTATATATCACCTCAACCTTCACCATACATGTACGAGCCACCATTGCTTCCGCCATATAAGTATGAGTCATCACCTCCACCTCCATATACGTACAAGTCATTACCACCTCTGTCATATAAGTACGAGTCACCACCTCCACCTCCATATATGTACAAGTCACCACCACCTCCTCCATATAAGTATAAGTCTCCTCCTCCACCCCCGTACATGTACAAGTCGCCACCACCTCCTCCATACAAGTATGAGTCGCCACCTCCTCCCCCATATGTGTACAAGTCACCACCACCTCCTCCATACAAGTATGAGTCTCCACCTCCACCTCCATACGTGTACAAGTCACCACCACCTCCTCCATACAAGTATGAGTCACAACCTCCACCTCCATACAAGTATGAGTCACCACCACCTCCTCCATACAAGTACAAGTCACCACCACCTCCTCCATACAAGTATGAGTCACCACCACCTCCTCCATACAAGTACAAGTCACCACCTCCACCCCCATATGTGTACAAGTCGCCACCACCTCCTCCATACAAGTATGAGTCACCACCTCCTCCTCCTTATGTGTACAAATCACCACATCCACCTCCGTACAAGTATGAGTCTCCACCTCTACCCCCATACGCGTACAAGTCACCACCACCTCCTTCATACAAGTATGAGTCACCACGTCCACCTCCATACAAGTATGAGTCACCACCACCTCCTCCATACAAGTACAAGTCACCACCTCCACCCCTATATGTGTACAAGTCACCACCACCTCCTCCATACAAGTATGAGTCACCACCTCCTCCTCCTTATGTGTACAAATCACCACCTCCACCTCCATACAAGTATGAGTCTCCACCTCCACCCCCATACGTGTACAAGTCACCACCACCTCCTCCATACAAGTACAAGTCACCACCACCTCCTCCATACAAGTATGAGTCACCACCACCTCCTCCATACAAGTACAAGTCACCACCTCCACCCCCATATGTGTACAAGTCACCACCACCTCCTCCATACAAGTATGAGTCACCACCTCCACCTCCATACAAGTATGAGTCTCCACCTCCACCCCCATACGTGTACAAGTCACCACCACCTCCTCCATACAAGTATGAGTCACCACCTCCACCTCCATACAAGTATGAGTCACCACCACCTCCTCCATACAAGTACAAGTCACCACCTCCACCCCCATATGTGTACAAGTCACCACCACCTCCTCCATACAAGTACAAGTCACCACCTCCACCCCCATATGTGTACAAGTCACCACCACCTCCTCCATACAAGTATGAGTCACCACCTCCTCCTCGTTATGTGTACAAATCACCACCTCCACCTCCATACAAGTATGAGTCTCCACCTCCACCCCCATACGTGTACAAGTCACCACCACCTCCTCCATACAAATATGAGTCACCACCTCCACCTCTATACAAGTATGAATCACCACCACCACCTCCATACCAGTACAAGTCACCACCTCCACCCCCATATGTGTACAAGTCACCACCTCCTCCTCCATATGTGTACAAGTCACCACCACCTCCTCCATACAAGTATGAATCTCCACCCCCATATATGTATAAGTCACCATCACCTCCATCATATTACAAGTAAACTCCACATATCTTTCTTTTCATCTGAAGATCCATTCTTCCTCTGTCTCTTTTATTTTCCCCTCATTACATTAACAAGTCTCCAGGTCTTCCACTACCTTCAATTACATCGTAAATCTCCAAGTCTCCTCCCTCATTATTATCATTCCCTCCTACTCTATATTACTACAAATCTCTATCATCTCTTTCTACACCCCATCCCTTTCCTTACTACTATAAATCGCTTCATTTCTACCAATACTTGTACTAAGTTAAAAGAACCCTAATTATTTAATGAAATAAGAGAAGGGATCATTGCTACAAGAAATCATTAGTTGGTTTCTTGCAAGCCTTGTGGTTATGCCAACTCATAGATAAAGGATTTGTTATGTTTTCAAGAATATTTACTTTGTGAATTTTCAATTTCATGTTAATTTAAATCAATTTATGTTTATATGCTTTCATATACAAAGATGCAAAATAATGTAATTTGAGTTCTCTTGATTACAATTCTCTCGTTTTGTTTTTTTCTTTTTAATGTTCATCCATCCAAATGATAAGTTTTATTAGGTCATCAATCACATTTAACTTAAAAAATATATGATAAAAATTTACATTTTAAAAAATGTCTAACAATTAAAAATGGTTATAAATCTCTATACTTTTCTTTCTTAATTGGACAATCCTTATAATTTTTCATGTTTTCTCTTAAAATTTTGAATTATTGTATAATCACACGTCAGCGAAATATTATTATATAGACCCTTCCTACTACTTAAACTACGACCCTTAGCCAATAAAATTAATCCACATTATTTATTTTTCCATTCATTTTTACACATGGATATAAACTCCAATTCAATATTTTTCCCTCAAAATACCTAAATGCAATACATATGTATTGTATTCTTCCTTCATGTTGTCGCCATCGCCATCTAAATGGAGAAATCATTTTTAAATAACATTCAAACAAATGGTGAACAACACCATTTTGTTGTTCATGAAAAATTCATATTCTTTTTTTTATAGAAACTTGGTTAAAAGTTATTAGAGTTGTGTGACTCAATCTCGTCACTTGTTAAAGAAATAAAATAGAGAGACAAAATAGGGGATCTGTAGACATTGATTATAACAGGATTATTTTTTTATTGGTTTTTCTCAATAAGAGTTTTTCACGTAAAATCTGTATGTTTTTATTTTTTCTTTCTTAATGCTTTACGATCATTCCTATTACCATTATCGACATTTATTGTAACAAAAGTATTAGTAAAAATCTTAAGTTTTTATAAAACAAATCCAAACAAAAGGTAATAATCATATATATTTTTAATTTTGCCAAAAAAATTCTCAGAGTTCTTGGATCAAATCCTTTTTATAAAGATAATTAAAAATCCGGAAAACAAAACAACCATTTTTATATGATCAAGAATCAAACTCAATAATGGGAAAAAAAATTGAGAAGTAAACTCCCTAAGGATCCAAAATTTCAGATCATGGAAAAAAAATAGTTCCATTTGGATTTTGTTTGGATTTCTATGGAAATCAAAATTCACTTTTTTATGAGATACCTTACGGAATAAGAAAAGGCTTTCTTTTGGGTTTCTCCATTTTTTTTTATAAAAGTTATTCAATTTTTTTCATCAACTCCAAAATTGATGGTGATTAGAGGTGAGTAAAATTTTATTCAATATAAAAAATTAAAAAATATAAATTTTGAGTTAATTGAATCGAGTTATTCGATTTTTATGAGTCAATTTGAATAAGTAATTCGAGTTTTGAGTTCGAATCAAGTTGAATTTTACTGTTCGAATAACAGATAGGTGTAAATACCCCTTTGGTCCCTGTCAATTTTGAAAATAAGCAAATTGGTCTCTCTCTCAACAAAAATTATCAAAAGAATTCAAATAATTTTCAAAAATTTAAAATCATTTTTAAAATTCTAAATATTTATAAAAATTCTAAATTTTATACGTTTTAAAAAATTAAAAAATTTTAAAAAAAATCTAAAGAATATATAAAATTTTTCTAAAATAATAATTTTGGGGCCTAAATAAGTTAATTAATGATTTAAGATTATCATACTAAAGTATCTTCTTCTTTTTTTACTTATTTTACTTTGAAAAAGTCGAATGATTTCAAATTTGAGATAAATTTGAAACCATATATATTTGATTTTTTAAATCAAATAATAATTTTGCTTAGAAAAATTTCAAATTAAGTTAGGATAATAAAATATGACTCATCAACCCGATTAACTCAAAACTTTTAGATTTTATATAAAAATTATAAAAATAAAATACCTTCAAAATGGTGTTTATTGCTTTATAAAAATAATGGGTTTTTGATAATTTTGATATCAACTCAAACTCAATCAAACCCTTAAATAATAGTATAGAATTGAAGTGTTAGAAAACTTGATGTTTTATGTTTGGGTTCCATCTTGTGTGAGTTTTCTCTCAAAATTATTTTGGGGTTTAAGTCACAACATGTGTGAATCAATGTTTTTAGAATTGGGCCGGTGGTTGAATCAGCTAGACCTCCAATTCGATTAAAAAACTTTAAAATATTAAAAATATTAAAAATATATATAATAAAACAATAAAATTATGGCTCAACTAAACTTGTCCATGAGTCGGGCCACCTGTCTCGGGCTGAAAGCTTGCCCGAAAAGTGGGAGGATTTAGGCAAAAATTAAGGCTTATTTAGAAAACGGGCCAAGCCTCAAGTAAAGCTTTTTTTGCCCAGGCCTCCCAGATTTGCAAAAAGAAAAAAATATATTGTTTTCCCATTGTTTTGCTGTAATTTCACTATTATGTTGCTATTATTTTGTTGTTATTATTTGGATATTGTATAACTCTTATTTTATTGTTAATTTTGTTACTATTTTAGAGAAATTTACTTGTTAAGTTGTATCATCTTAGTGTTATTTAAGTATAAAATTTTATTTTTTAATTTGTTGGGAAACTTTTATTTTAATGTTTTTAGTGTTTTTGATATATTATATTTAATATATATATAATAATAATATAAAAAATTTAATACGGGCTGAGCCCGAGTTTTAGCATTTTTATTCAGGCCGAGCTTTGATAAAATTTTATGTCTATTTTTCGAGTTAGGCTCGAGCCTCTCAAACAGGCCTAAAATTTTGTCAAGACACTATCCAACCCATGGGCAGATCTAAGTTCAACCAATCCGATAACAATCTCTAAACCAATATCTTAATCAATTCCTGATCCAATTGATCCATACGGTCCAACTAGCCCTATTCAAACATTGCTAGTGTGAACTCTATCCATAATTTTAGATATCTTTCGGTTTTGGGTAAAAGATAAAAAAAATTAATAAACATTTTTCTAAAAAAATTTAAAAATAAAAATGGGTTGGTGCCTTTTATGAGACGGAATAGAGGAAACAGAGGCAAATGTTTGGAGATGAGAGAACAACACATAGACAATGAAGTTTCAAAGAGATGACTCAAAAACAAAAACACACACCCAACACACTCGTGCTGTCTTGGGAACATGAACTCAAATATTATGTTATTGTAACATGTACTCTCCCCCATCTTGGAAATATCTCTCATTCTTCTTCCCTTTTTTATTTATTTCTATCAACATTCAACACTAATAAATAATTTATTATTTTGGACTTTATTTTTAATTTTATATTTATCCAAAATATTTTTAATTTATATCACCCTAATTGATGTTACAAATTCATATTCTTTAAGTTTTAGATTAGTTCTAAACTATCAATTTTATATCAATTTACATTAATCGAACATTGTATATATATATTTTTTCACGTAAAATATAACAAAATTGATTAGTTTGAATTTCATTTTAACAAAATATAAAATTTAAGTATACGGTTTTTCTTTTTTATTAGGTTTCACATTTGATTGTGAATCGAATCACTTTTTAAAAAAAAATCATATAAAATCAACTGGTTGAAGCAAAAATAAAGATATCAATTTGAGCTTCGAACTAAATCTTTTTAACACTGTATTTGATCATGTATACGAGGACCCTTCAAAATTTTGGAAAATGATCATTTAAGTTTTTTAAAATTTTTGAAATTTTTTGGAATTTTTAGTTAAATTTTCTCAAATTTTTTAAAGGTTTAATTAAACCCTCTAATCTTTTGAAAATTTTCATTAAATCCAAAAAATTATGAATTTTTTAATTAAATTCCTAGAACATAATACCACGATTCACCACTTATATATAAAAATATAAAAATATAAAGTGATGATAAAGAGATGAACTTGCAGTTCGAGTATTTTGATCAGAAATGGTGTTTTTAGTGTACCATAGCAGCATGTTTGTTGAATGGAAGACAAATATATTTACATTGGAATTCATGAATGTCAATTGTCAAACTCATCTTCCACTTATCATGTGTCATTACATTTTCAAGTTTCCACTTTCATGTTTTACCCACCATGCATGCATGAAATTCATTTTTGACTCGTGGCTTTAAAATATCAATGATGATGAAGCGAATTTAGAAAAAAAAAATCGTAATTAAATTATAATTTTTTTTAGAGATCAAAAATATAATTTTATCATGTATTAATTTATAATTTTATTATCTTTTTAAAGATTAAATATATATATATATTGTTTTGGGTTATAGTACAAATTTACTATACATAAATTTGTAATTTAATAATTCTTAAAGAGGTCGAACTGAAATTTTTCACCCCTTTTGCATTTGCCCCTAGTTAAGGTGGAGCCTTTTTGTATTTGAGCAACTAGATTTGAGTTTCCTCATATATAATTATAGGCGAAACCAAAAGGGCAGACAAAGGTCTTGGTCACCTTCTGTATTAATAAATAGTAACAAATCTTGTAAGATTTTTCAGCAAGTCCACCCTTATAAAATTCCTGGCTCACCCCTGTATGTAGTTGTGATGCGTAGATATGGGTCTCTAATTTTATCATATGCGTATGTTACGTATGGATTTTCTATCTCTTTTTTCTCAATTCTTCGTCTATTAAGCTTTATGTCAGACTCTATGTTGTAATTGTTCATATATGTACTTATATTTGTGTTGTACTTGTGTATATACTCTAGCGATTTTAATTATTATTTTAAAAAATTGCATTTAAATATTTTTAATTTTTAAAATATAATTTAAAAACATTTGGTAGTTTTTTAATTAAAAAACTCTATTATTATTTTTCAAAAAAACACTTCTTATTTATTTATTAATAAGTACAAGGTGTAGCGATAACACACATTATACTTTCAGTGAGAATTTTATTCGGATTCTAGAGATAACATTGTTGGGAAGGATATTTACAATTTTCAAAAAAATTAATCTTCATAAACCGTAAAACAAGCATATAGAATTAAGTCCTAAAGAAATAATCTTCACAATTAACACATTATACTTCCAATGAGAGAACTTAGCTCGAATTCTAGAGATAACATTGTTAGGAGAAATATCTACAAATGCAAAAAAAATTAAAATCTTCATGGACAGTAAAACAAACATATAGAATTAAATCCTTGGGAAATAATCTTCATAATTCGCACATTATACTTCACTACTTGTCAAAAAGTGTTGGGTGCAATTGTAAAGTACGTTACATGGAAAGAACTCAATTCAATTTTTAAAAATGATTTTGTTGAGAAAAATAACTATAAATTCGATAAAAATATCATGGAGGTCTCTATACTAGAAGTTAGATTACATTTTTTTCCCATTTACTCAAAAAAATGAGCAAATTAGCCCCAATAAGCTAAATCAAAGAATAAACTGATCCTTTTTTGTAAAAACTTAACGTGGCTGACAAAATAACCTGACAGTTACACGTGGTGTGCCACGTGTATCTTATGCTGACATATAAGAACAAGATTTTAACAGTAAAAATTGATGAAATTTTTAACAAGATAACCGATTTACTTTTTCATGTAACATACAGAGATTAATTTATTCATTTTTAATTTAAAGAGAATATATAATTTAACTCATAATACAATTCCGCTAATAATACTTTTACCCAACAAATTTTTAAAAAAAAATCTTGATAGACAGTAAAATACATTAATTCTACTGTAAAAATATTCTATTATCTAATAAGAATAATAAAATTATTATATACTCTAGAACCTGTCGGAAGTGGGGCTTGAGATGTAAAGAAGAGAGAGATAGAGTGAAATGTAAAGCCAAAATGAAATGCAAATGTGAAAGGGTTGAAACAGTGAAGTTGTTGGGGAACTGTTTCTTAGTTGGTACTGAGCCAACCCGACAGGAGCTCGCCCACCAAAGCACCTGCTGCTGCCTTTCCTCAACTCACTTCAGTTGAGACTCGAGTCTATTTTGTTGTTTCCCTAGGCCAATTAAACTAAAACCACAACAAATTTATAATCAGATTTAGATGTAATTATTTATATTCTGTATTTGAATACTTATTGTAAACAATGAATTTTATTTAATCGGGTGTAATTGGAACACATCGATTAATTGTTCTAATTCTTACGAGCAGGGGCAATGTTAGAAACTTTATTTAAGGAGAACTGAAATAAAATTATAAGTGGATTCGGATGTAATTACGTGTGTGTGGTATATTTGAATAATCATTATAATCAATTAATTTTATTGAATTGAATGTAATTGTATTTTTTCTTTATAATTAGGAGACGGGTTTTGGGTTACTTGATATCAGACTCAAATTCTCATGCCTACAATATTATATTCTTACCATCGGGATAAGCGATTGTTAACAAATGTAAAAAATAAAAATTAGAGCAATGTTCTAAAAACGAAATAATAGGTTAAACCAATTAATTGAATTGAAAATAAATTTAAATGATAAGTATTAATTTATTAATTCAATCTTTTCTCGATGATATTTTAATTGATTTGCTATATTTTAAATCAAATTAACTATCGATTTTTAATTTAATCGATATATATATTTTAAATAAAATTAACTATTGATTTTTAATTCAATCAATAAATTGTTGCTTTTACGATATTATTTTAAGGTAATGATTAACTCTTTCTTTTTTCGATGGAAGAAAACAATCAAACAACAACGATTACAAATATAGCAAAATTAACATCCAGAAGAAGTTAAATCAGTCATATCCTCGATCAGCAAAGCTTTAATTGAAACTAGGGGATCCTTAAAGATCTGTAAATTATTACGGTGCAAGTCTGTAATCTCTGCCATGTGATCAACAACTCTATTGTGGTCTCTTGAAGCATATCAAATTCGCACTTTCCAATTGCGACACAACAGCTAATGGATTAATCTCAATTTTGACATACTATTATTAGCGACATTTCCTTCAAGATTAATTCAACCAGTATAACATTATCACATTCTAATTCTAACTACATAATACAAACGTCCCATACTATTTGGAGACATTCTAATACAGCTCGTGCTTCCATCTTGAAAATCCTATCCTTACCAAGCCTCATCCCAAAACCCTGCAGCCAGTTTGCACTACTAATAAACACTGAGATACTACCGTCTTTATTTAGCTTTACCCATTCCGTTCTACTCTTTCGTAGTGAACAGTAGATATAATAAAGTGGAGCGAAGTTCAATCATTAAAAAGTTTGACCTAGATTTTGGGATTCAATTCATCGAGTTTTATTTTTAAATTTAATTTGTAATTTTAAATTGAGATAAATTTTAACCTTTTCAATTTTGATTCATTTACTTAATAAAAATATAAACATAATTTTTTATATATAATATTAGATAAAAGACGAGGTTCACGGTTTGAATCCGTATTAAACATATGTCTGATAAAAGATTTAATTCAAACCAGATAATATAAATTTTATATTCAATTCCAATTTAATATTTTTATTTATATTCAAGTTTATATCAAAATTTTCCATTATTAGTTAAAAATATATTAAAAAATTATCATATATCTCTTTTTTTTCTTTTTTTTTTAATATTGATAACTTATTTGTTAATTGTTCAAACTCGGGCTAATTGAGTTAGTGTGACTGCTCAATTAGATCCCAATTCCATTAAGTAGTTAGTGTGACTGCCCACTTCCTCTTGCACCGACAACAATGTTCATGTCAAACGAGTTAAGACTCAATCGACAACTACCAACAAATAATTAAAAGTGGAGATCAAGTTCAAAATTTGAAATCGACATTATTAATAAAACTTTATTTAAATACCACCTCCAATTCAAAAAATACTAAACTCAAACCACACATGTGATTATAAAAAATAACAAACACAAACAACTTACAAAAACAAATGTCTAATTTACTAGGTAGTCACTAATTTGTACATTGTATGTGTCTTTTTGTGAGAAAATTAAGACAAAGAAGCAACCAAGGAGCTAAGTAGGGAGACAAAACTATAAAACCAATTACTGCCTGTCTTTTACTCCCCCACTTTTCCTTACCATTAATTTACTTCTTCAACCTCTATTTATCACTCTTGTTTTATATCTCTATATATGTGTGTGTGTGTGTGAATTTCTTTCACTTTTCACACAGTATACTTCAAACATTATCTTGTTCTTTCAACTTCCAAGATTTATCTTCTCCTCCACTTTTATTACCCTTATTTTTATTCTCAAAATTTGTGGATCCTATTGAGTCTCCCCATATAAACTATTAGGGTGGGGATTTTTTGCTCTCAAACTCTAAATCTTCTTCTTCAAGTGATCATCAACCATGTCTGATTCTGATCCTTACTCTAATTACTTCAATGGGTGGTTCAATCTCAACCCTTTTAACCCTTTTTTCCCATCTCCATCATCTTCAACCCCACCTTCACTTGCTCCTATCAATGGCTACAACGGGTTCCCTTCTTCCCCTCCTTTGAAAGAAGCTCTTCCTTTGCTCCCAACAAGGCATGATGAAGAACAACAACAACAACAACAAGATAGTTCATCTTTTAGTGCAGCCATGGAAATGGAGAAAAAAAGCTTGGAAGATAATGATGAAACCCTAACTGTTGCTCTTCATTTAGGACTCCCAAGCCCTAGTTCTTGCTCTAATGATTTGATGATGGTGTCGTCAAGGTTTTCACCACAAGAAGTAACAGATGATAAAGAAGATCATACCATTGTTGCTTCTGAGTATCTTTCAAATACACTCAACAAAGGTCAATATTGGATCCCAACACCATCCCAAATTTTAATTGGACCAACACAGTTTTCTTGCCCACTTTGCTTCAAGACCTTCAACAGATACAACAACATGCAGGTACTTTTTCAATAAAAATGGAACCTTTAATTAAAAAAAAGAAGAAGCCTTCTCTTTTAATTTTCAACACCTAAAAGAGGGAAAAAAACCCATTTTTTTTCTTTCTTTTCCAGCTTGATTTCAACATTTCACTTTTAAGCTTGGTTATGATTATAAGATAAGAAACATATGGGTCCTTAGGGTTTTTTTTTCTCTTTTTCTTTTTTTACACTTTATTATTGCATATCTTTCTCTTTTTCTTTTTATTTTTTTGCTTTGACACTTTGAATATTATTATATACATTTATGTATATATATTAATCTTTTTCATATAGTCCATATCTCTTACTTTTGCATGATTTGAGGGTGTTGGGATTTGAAAATTAAGAATAAATCTATATAGACCTGGTCCAGTTTTGAGAATATAAGATCACTATAAACTTCTCTTTTTATTATGTGATTGAACAACACAAAGATTATGCTTCTTCTTCTTTTTTTTTTTTTTGTACCTTGAAGTTTGTGTTTCACACTTTGGCAGATGCCTAGAACTGTAAGTATCCTCAGGGCTTATCAGATGATCTTCATCAAACCCCTAAAAAACCCCAAATTTTTTTCTGTGAAGTAAAGTCAAAATTTGTGAAATGAAATTACATTGAAATCCCATTTTAATTCAAAGAGTTTTCTCATCTTTTAATGCATACAATAATAGCTAGAGCAAATACATATACAAACCCTAATCTCTTTTTTTCCATGCATCACCATTAAATCAAGCAATAACCCATGATTTTGATTTTGATTTTATAGATGCATATGTGGGGGCATGGATCTCAATATAGGAAAGGACCTGAATCTTTAAGGGGAACTCAACCGACAGCAATGTTAAGGTTGCCGTGCTATTGTTGTGCACCAGGGTGTAGGAACAACATTGACCATCCAAGGTCAAAGCCACTCAAAGATTTCAGGACCCTTCAAACACATTACAAGAGGAAGCATGGGATTAAAGCATTTATGTGTAGGAAATGTGGGAAGAGCTTTGCTGTGAGAGGTGACTGGAGGACACATGAGAAGAATTGTGGGAAGCTATGGTATTGTAGTTGTGGGTCTGATTTTAAGCATAAAAGGTCTCTAAAAGATCATATTAGGGCATTTGGGAACGGACATTCAGCTTATGGGATTGACTCTTTTGATGAAGAAGATGAACCAGGGTCTGATAATGAACAAGATAATGAATCCTCTCAATGACACATAAAAAGGTGTTCCATAGTTTTAGCCTTTTGTTTGTTTTCTTTTTTCCCTCTTTTACTTTTGGATTTAGCTTGGTAGTAAGAGACTCCTCATTGATCAAAGGTGAACCAAGTTCTTGAATGTAATTCTAATTTGAGGGGATGTAGATTTTATCACTTAAATTTAGTTTTTATTTATTAATAAATTTATTGCGTGACTCCAACATGAAGCATCTATCGAATTTGTATTTGAATAAATAACTTGAAGTGATTTTTGGAGTGTCATGAGATAATTCATTCAATGTTGAAATGTAGCTTGAAGAAAGGAAATTTGATTCTAAAGATTGATTTTAGCCTATTATTGAGTTCATCCAAACTTTCTTTGGGAGAAATTGAGGTTCGAAATGAAGTGGAAAGGAGTGTGTCTATTATTAGATGATTCATTAACTAATGAGATTCAAGAAATACGAGTTTAACGGTGGGTTTGGACGGACGAGGTGCGGTGCGTTTAGTTTAGTTTAGTTTATTTTTTCTCTCACGTTACAGTATGGTTACAATACCTAATCTTACAATACATCACCCATCCAAACTCACCCTAAGACAACAAGATCCCCTCTCTCTTCCTTTTCCTTGTAGTAGCAAAGGCTCTTCATTTACTAATTGATAATGTGATTTATTTTCATTGATGAGTGCTTAAAAACAAGAATTGGTAAAAATTCTCATTAAATGTTTGCTTTGAGATCATATTTTTGAAAATTTTAATTTACTCTAATGATGATGTGATTTATTTTTTATAAAGTTGATAGCTATTTAGTTGAAAGATACAAAGATAGTTCTTTTTGTTTGCTAATAACTAGTTGATATAGAAAGAAGTAGAATGAGGAATTATTTGTTGACTAAGTCTTCCTCCAATTTTACACTATATTTTAAATATATGCTGATTATTTCTGATTATCTATTGAGTTTGCATTGAACTCATCCACTCCTCTCTTACTTCGCAGGTAGATGGGTTGCGGATGGCAATGATAAGGTAGATGATTTGGCGAGGCTCATCCTTGAACAGATATTGACAAACCTAAGAAATAGGCAATGAGATTTTATTTACATAAATTTAGATTTATAATAATTTGATTTTGTTATTTAAAATAATTTCCTTAAAGATTATGTTTATTTTCATTTTGCAAACCCTTAAATTTTATTGTTTAGGTGACATGTGAACATTTCCTCTATTTGTTTGATAATCTTGCATGTTTTACACTCTATGTATAATATTATTCCGTTGCTATGCTATAACTTATCATAATGTATGTTGTAAGTAAGTGGTGTACTAAAGGTTAGGTTGAGAGTTAATGGAGAGTCACTTACGTAGCTCACCAAATTCAAGTTAAACCTACTCGACCTGGTTAAGGGTGCTACATTGTGTGTTTAACTTCTTCTTTTTTCTCAGGCTACAGTATTTAATCTCATCATCTCCTTTGTTTTTATATTAACCGCAAATAAACACACCACATATCCAAAAGGATTCTTAATCAAGATTAATTTACATTAGAAACTATAATTTCTCCTTTTTTTTCATATTTTCTTTTTTAGATCTACTTTTTTACAATTTTTTTATTGAAAATGTGAATTAAAAATTTTAAAATATAATATTTATGTTTTTTTAAATTTTGAATGGTTTTTGTTATTCAAATTTTTTTATTTTTTTTTCAAAAATAAAAATTGAAGAGATCTTATATTTTTTTTAATTAAATATGTTTTTATATTTTATATCTTTTAAATTTTTTTATAATTTAAAACTAAAATATATCAATAATTAAATACACATCACATCAAATAAATTTTATTCTCAGTTAATCAACTAACAGCCATGTCATATTTTTACTAACCACACTAACCAAAAAAATTTTAATCGGATTAGTAGTTAAAACCGATCAATCATCAAATTGAATAGTTCAAAATAAAGGAATTATAAAAAAATTTAAAATAAATAAATAAAAATTAATTTAATTATTGATTTAATCAATCTGTACCGACTTATAAATAAATTAATCTTATACATCTTACCAAACTGACATTTCAGTCGCTTCTCGATCTAACTAGTCTAATCAATCGGACCAACAACACTACCCTAAATTAATTTGTATACCCATCAAAAAAATTTGTTTTTTTTTGGGTTGCTTTAATTGAAGAAAAGTTTTGGTGACATGAGACTTGAGAGAGACAGGCAGACAGCAAAAAGAAGTCAAAAAGATTGCTTATGAAAAGTCATATCAAAGCTTACAAATATACTCACCAGAGTATGTACTTTTCTTTATTTTTACTGTTCCCCAAACAAAACAAACCACTATTTCTATGCTTCTACCTCTCTTCTACTTTTATATTTGGTTTTATGGTTAATTAATTTAATATTAAATTCGAAATCGGTAATAATTGAAAATTTAATCTCAAGTTTTTTTAATATAAATAAATTATCTTTTATTTTGTTTTTTCAATTTTCATTTTTCAATTTTTTCTCGATTTTCTCTTTTGAGATTAGATTGAATAATCAAATCAGTTAAATTAACAATAAATTCGGATAAAGGGCTGAATCGAATTTTGAAGAAATCGTGCGAAATCAGCTGAAACAGGTTAAAAACGATTGAATCAATGGTCAAACCAATTAATTTAATTTTCTCTAGTTTTAAATATTTTTTACTCTTATAATTTTCAATAATTTATTTAATTAAAATAAAATAACCGATTAAATCAAAAATCAATAATACGGCCGATCCCATCACGTATCCTATTTTAAAAACAATTTAGGTAAGGTTGGCTTGGCAGTATAGAGAGAGAATTTGCAGTTTCACTGTGCATGTAAATTTAACTCAACAGTGTTAAAAATATTATTTATTTATTTATTTATTTTGTTAAATTGCATTCATGATTCTTTTCTTGTTATATTTATGTTACCCAGTGACTTGTCTGTCATAGCATTTTCATCATTATTCGACTGTCCTATTAATCTGTTAATGTGAAAATCATGAGAGGTTGATATTTTGGTTTTAACTTATATCTTTTTAATTTTACGAATTCTACTTTTTTACGGATTGAGTTTTAACTCAATTATTATCGGTATCGACGGACATCTATTTTAATGATGAAATATTTATAACACTTTTTTTGTGGATGTCCATTGATAGATAATATGTCTTGTTAAAATTTTACTAAAATAAATATCTTATGGGAAATTTTTTCTTAGTGAAGGGAAAAAATACACATATTTATAATACGCATAACATATTATCTCATTAAAAACTTTATCAGGAAAATCCAGTGGGACAAAACTTCGATTAAGAGATAAAGAGTACAGCGCGTATTTACTCCCCCTAATGACAACATCACATAATACCTTATATTCTATGTATTCAATGTTGAATACTAACTTTTCAAGTGACCACTTGAACAGTGTTTGATAAACGTTTATATCATTATACTTTTAAATGCCACAAGTGAAGAAAAATTTAGAGGATATATATTTTTGATCTCTTTAGGAGTTTCAACAATAATTATAACAAACGTTAATCATGATCCTTCTATGAAAATTCACTGAGTTGAATTTACCAGTATCAATTTAATAAATACTTACACAAATATATTGAACAAATTCCCAAATATTTCTATATACTTTCAGGATTTTAATGCAAACTTCCACTATACAGTGATTTACATAAAGCTTGTAACAACAATCATTAGACGCATATCAAATTTCCATGAACAGCCATACTAAATATCTAAAGGTTACTGTATCGACCACAAAATGATATATTTTCATAATCAATGTCAGAAGTTAACAAAAACTTCATATTTCTTATTGTGTTTTCACATAACTAACCATTTGAATCTCACTAGCTTTATACATTTAGACGTTTGGACTAATGGTTCAAACTTTACGAATTTAATTATACTCGAACTGTGGCTTTCCATTTTGGACAATCTATTCCATTTTTATATTTCTTGACAAATTTATTCAATATCTTCATTTTCTTTCATTATTTCAATGATACTATTACATGTAAAACCGTTGCCGATAACTGTTTTATTTTCACAATTTTATATTTTCTCGTATTGACATAACTTATCAAGATCTCTTCAGGTAGTTGAATCTCTTCAGAGTTTTAATGATTTTTTTTTTACATAAATTACCAAAAAAAATACGATTTTTATAATAGCAACCGTCTATCGGCTAAGGGCTTAGCCCTTTAATTAAACAGAATATTATCAATTCTAGTCCTTCATTTGTCAAGCCTTCAATTTAGGCAAATTTTCAATATAATTTTATCGTTAACAATTTAAAAGTATTTCATATCCCCTTAATTAATGGGATATTATCAATTCTAGTCCTTCATTTGTCAAGCATTCAATTTAAGCAAATTTTCAATATAATTTTTATATGTATGATCAATATATATGATTTAAAACTCTTCTAGGGTCCACAAAGTTGAAAGTGTTGGGCTTCTCTTTTGAGAACTCTAAAATTTTCTAATTATTGGGCTTGTCTTTATAAATAAATAAAAAATTATTTGGGAAAAAAATGCTTATCTCAATTATACATGATTTTCTTAATCATACCGAAGTTTGATTTAATGTTTAATTTGATGTAATTATACTCATAAAACTTTAATGGTGGTTCAAATACTTATTTTTAATTCAATTATTCTCATTTAAATAAATAAATATATTAGTTTTTTATATTGGATAAATATAATTATCTGTGTAGGTAATATATAAATATGAAATGATGCTATATTGAAAATTATGTTAATAGTTTGTGAGAATTGGATCGAATAAAAAATTTGTATACAAAATTGCACAAAATCCAACTGTCATATTTCATTTTCCATTTATAAAACTCATGTATGTCAAGTTTAGCATAAAATAAAAATTTTGAACTATTCGTTTTATGTAAAAAATTTCAATCGTTAAATATACGTTAATATAAATAATATTTTAGATCGATAAGATAAAGATATCGAATTGATTCAGAAATTTACATCCATGATAAGTATAAATATCTTAATAAATCTAATAGTTAATTTTTTTAAATATTAATCGTATAAAAATTAAAAAAAAAATTGGAACAATCTAATTATAAGTTTTGATCATATCTGCTCTTTTTGACACAATGCTTAAAACTACCCATAGCCACTCCCCAACCTATAAATAGGAGGATAACGCGCTTCAACGCACTCAAACCCATGTCCTCCTACATTGACAATAATACTCATACCAATTAAGCTCCATCGGTAAAATTATAAAAAAATTTAATTGAATTATGAAATTTTGTTTTTGGTAAAAAGAAAATTGTATTATTTCAATCAATATATTTACATCATTTTCACATAATCACCTCATGTTAACAGTCCAAGAGTGCTTACCATCAATCCCATTGACATCATAAATAACATAATTCACATTTATGGTATCAAATTCAATACTTGGTGACATTTTTTAGTTACATAATTCAAGTAGAATTAATTATTTTAAGTGTTGAATTATGGATGAAATTAAATTTGATAAGAATTTTCACATTTACATAAAGTAGAAATCAAATTCTGGACATCAAAGTTTTAAATATTCAAATTTATCGTTGAACTAAAATCTTATCTGATCAATTGATCATGTTTTTGAGATGACAGCACGTGGGATCTTTCGTGGTTTCTATACTATTTGTATTTGAACTTATTAAATTTGATTAAGTCATTCGAATCCAAATTTGTATATATAAAATTATCTGTTGAATATCCAGATCGAGTAGTTATTCGAATTTAAATATTTAATATGTCAGCAAATTTTAAAAAGTTAATGGATGATGGATTCATATATCCGAGCTTGCTATCCATATTTAGATTGTTGATATCTAAATTCAAATTCGTTATTTGCAAAAGTAGAGTTAATTTGGATAATATATTCCCTAAGTTTAATATCTGTCATTCCCTCCAAATCATTTATGTGTAGTAATTAGAATATATGAATCCAAATATTATCTAAATCTACAACATTCGAATATGCAAAAGAAAATGTAAATATTTAATTCTACAACATTCATTCATGTTTGCACTTACATTAATAGTGGATCACTTATCTATTACGTGTAATGGTAAGACACATTGCACTCCAAAAGAGAAAATGCATGTTTAAACTTTGGAGGGACAGTCACGAACCTCAAACATAAAACGTAAAAAATATATATATCATGTAATTTGTCATATTTGGTTAGCATCTTTTGACCGAAAAACATTGAATCTTTATTACTTTTTTAACGTGTTTAAGTTTTCATAATCGAAGAGATTCAATTTTTATAAATAATTAAATAAAAAACTATTCCCATTAGATCTTTGTTATTTGATTATCCACTCGAACTAAATTCAAGAAGATTGAATTTCACATTGATGGGAGGTTTAACAATGCTATGTTTGTTTAAGAAAGGCTTGTTTATTATTTATGTATGCTTGAAAGCTTTAGTGTGAGAGTCAAGGGCGGCGTCGAGGGGTTGGCAAGGGCCTTACTCCTTAAAATGGATAATTTAACTTTTGGTTCTTCATAATTTATAAAATTTTAAATTAGTATATAGTAAAATTATACTTTGACGTCTCGAAAATAATAAAAATTTGATTTAATCCTTTGAAAATTTGTAAAAATATAGATTATTAAAATGGTGAAATTGCATTTTAGTTATCATAAAAATATATAACTTAATTCCCCCTCAGAAAATATATAGTTCGTGTATATAAGTTAAATTGCAACTTAGTGAATTATTCTTTGGATAAAACCCGCAAATATACGAAGTTTCCAAACTGCAAAACTAAATTCTATGTTCATTTCAAATTTACTTTATTATAAGGCAAAGTCAACTAACTCTTAAATCTTCAAATTTTACTCTATTAAAGGTTTGGATATATTCCAGTTATTGATCTGAGTATATTTTGATTATCGGTTTAATCATGCTTTATAATATTTAGTTGAGATAAATCTCAAAACTATACATGAACGTTGATTTTGTACAATTTCATACATAAAATATTAATTTAATTCATTTTTCATACAGATTAGTGACACAATTATCGATATAACATCATTTTAAGTTTACATATTGCAATACAAATAATTATATATATAATATAAAAATAAATTATTATGTTTATTCCTTTAAATGTGTATATTTGAATCGAAATTAAAATTTCATGTATACATTTGAATCACGATCGAAATTCCATGCATATAATTACGCCTAATCAAATTTACGTATAAAATTGCACATCGAAACAAAATTAATGTGTAGTTTGAGATTTATCCCTATTCAATTTTGATGATAGCTATTTAAATATATAATATTTATCTCTGTAATAATAACTTCAATAAAATTAGAATTAAAAATATAATTAATGACATTATTAACGACTTAATTAATCAACAAGCTCTAAGTGGTTTTCCACAAAGACAATGGTTATGAGAAAATGACGATGCTTCGAGATGATCGAACGGAGCTCCGGCAGGAATCCGCCCGCAAAGGTGGTTGTAACTCACATCAAGGTGACCGATATAAGACGCCGCCGTCAATGTTCTCGGAATTGAACCCGAAAGCTTATTATATGATAAATCGATCACGGTGAAATAAGATCTCGGCCCGAAAACATCCGGTATTTTACCCGCTAACCCGTTTCGACTCAAATTCAAGTTTCCAATAGAAGAAGTCAAAAGAGTTGGTGGTATCGTACCCGATATTTTGTTGCAATCCAAATTCAATGTAGCAAGTACCGCCATTTTCCCGAGTGAAGCAGGTATCGATCCCGATATTTTGTTCATCGAGAGGTCCAAATCTGCGAGACGATAAATTCGAGATATCGAACCGGGGATCAGTCCACTTATTTGATTCCCACTCAACAATGCTCGACTTAACATTCCGAGTCGACCGAAACGTCTAGGGATCGGACCCGAGATTTTGTTATTTCTCAAATCGAGATGCATTAAACTGGATAAGCTCGTTAACGAAGCTGGGATTCTCCCGGATATTTGATTATCGGCGATGTTTAAAACCGTGAGACGGTTCAATTTCCCGATATCGTAAGGAATTTCTCCCGAGATTTTGTTACCGACTAAATCAAGGATTCGTAAAAACGACAACGTACTGATACATTTAGGAATCTCACCAGTTATTCCTTTCCAATCAGCTATAGTAATACTTGAAAGACGGGTCAACTTACAAATTTCCGGTGAGATAAAACCGGTCATATAACCGGTCCGGTGAGCTCGTTCGAAAATGGGGTCTTCGGACTCACCACGGAGGTTGATGTCGGCGACTCGGTGTGACTCAGTGTCGCAGCTAACGCCGTACCAGTTGTGGCAACAATCGGTGCCGGTCCATGAATCGAAGATTCCTAAGTATGGTTCGTGGAGAGCTGCTTTGAATGCTAACAGCGCCGCCCTGTCTGACGGAGGGCAGCTGTTGACGGTGGCGATGACGGCAAGTAATAATGCCGACATAATGGTGAAGACTGGCTTCATTGCTTTGTTTTGTTTGGTCTGAAATGGAGGAAGGATGTTTTTGTAAAAAAAACAAAATACTATGGAAAGTGAAGCACAATGGGTTGAATTGAGACGAGGTTTATTTATAATGGGGAAATGTGAAATTTTAAGGACAATTTTGCCCCTAACGTCCATTGGGGCAGTTTTGTGGTGCTTTCTAAGAACGTTCATTATCAATTTAGTCCTAATGTCTACCTCTTTCGTAATTTTGGTCTTGATTCTTCTTTTTTATTCACTTTGGTACTTAACCTTTAAAATTTAGGGTGAGTTTGGATAAACGGTGAGTTTATCTATAGTTAGTGTAAAAACAGCGGTGACGATGAAATTAAATAATATAGTGATACTGCAGTGTGAGACAAAAAATAAACTAAACGCACCACACTCAATCGCTTATTCAAACCCACCCTTGGTCAATTTATTTTTTCTAGATGAAAAAGTTAATTGAACCGTTAAAATTATAATAGTACAGACATGATGACTTGCATGACCGTTCATATATACTTTATAAAAAAATTCAAAAAAATTAATAATAAATTTAACAAAATTCAAAAATATTCTTAATTTAAATCATAGATTTGTATGTATAAATGATATATATAATATAAGAAAATAAATCCTCTTGATATTTAGAATTCGTTATTACACTTCCTATTTTCATGTTTCAAATTTATGTTATTTTATCGAGAATGTAAATAATTTACCATTACATCCAATAATTATTTTTTTAAATTTAAATCACTTAATCTTATTATTCATGGTAATAATTTATTATAATTACAGTTATTTAAACTATATTGTTTATAATTATAATTACCTCTTAAAAAACTAATAAAACATATATTTTTATATTATACATTTACAATTAGCAATTAAAACTCGTAATCGAGAATTCGATCTTTGCTCTGGGTATGGAGTAACTTTAAAACCCGTGATCAGTAGTTTTTTCCTTAATGGATCTACAAAATACGAAAGATTAATTATTGAGCTCGTTTCGATAAATACATTGAGAAATAAAAAGCCGAAAAAAAAATTAAATCTCTAGATCTAAATTCGGGTAAACGTCAACGACGGAGCAGATTGGCCCACGAGAGGGGGACCTGAATCTCTGTCTTCAACACAGGTATCACTGGTTCGCTCTTTTTGGAAACCATGCACTCTGTTTATTAATTTATTTACTTAATGCAATTTACGAAGTAAATACAGTCCACATGATATTAAAAAAAAAAATTAGGGTTTCCTTCCATTGATCTGTACCGTTCAACCTATATAAAAAAAAACACAGAGACCCCATTGAAATTGATTTAAACCATGGATAGAGGAAGAAGATGAAGTGAAGACAGGCCATGAGGTTGTCATGTTATGTGGGAGATACCAAACAAGAAGTGTAAGATTTCGATGTCCCTAATAACTCAACATGAGCTTCATTATTGATGGGACGTAATTGTATTTAAATCCATTTTTCTGATAAATTTAATTAAAAATAAATTTTTACATTAATTTTTATAATTATATTTGAATATAAATGTTTTTTTGTTATTTTAATAATAATTCGGGAATTCAAGTTCGAATATTGGATAATACATTATTCGGAATAACAGTTATAAACTTGGAAATCCAAAGTGAAGGTAGGGAGACTCACAGCACAAGTGTCTCGACTTCCTTAAAATAAAAAAAATTGTTTATTTAACCCCCAAAAAATATAAAAACTTAAATTAATATATGGTAAAATTTATAATTTGGTCCCCTAAAATGTTAGAATTTCAAGTTAATCATTTTGAAAACCATATAAGCTAATAGAAAGGTAAAATTGTATTTTAGCCCTCGTATAAAATATAATGACAAACATCAATCAAAATAAAATATAATGACAAATTTCAATATTCACCTAGGTGGCAAATTTACACTTTAATCCTATTATTTATTTAGAGTATGTTTCTTTCAAGGGTTTGAGCTCAAAATAAATAAATAAATAAAAATCTATAATAGATAAAATTAAAGTTTAATATATGGTAAATTTACATTTGATCCTCTAAAAATAATTTTTTACAAGTAGTGTATCAAAAATTAAAGAAACTCATGAATTATAATTTTTTTTAATAAAAAAACAGCATAAAGCGAAAATATCAATCGGTTAAAACTTAACCCGACATCAACACAATTTAATCAACAAACAATAAGCCGTTTATAGTAGCTAAGGATCATCGAACACTTGCAAACTTGAACTTCGGACAAAATATCGATATGATAATATTATTAAATAATAATTGTAATTAATAAATAGAAGTTTTCCGACAAGGCAATAGGAAAGTCATATGTTAGGAGAACCTTATCCATAAGATACTCTTCCTTATTGGGAACATGAAATCTCTCAGACATATCTGAATTTAAATTAATTTATGTCTGTTTTCCACTCCTAAGATTTGGCAGAAAATCTGACAGTTAAATTGTTAATTTAATAATTTTAGGCATAATGATTAATTTAATCTTCAATGTTTATATTTATTATCAATTTGGTTCTTATTTTTTTTAAGTTAAATTCGATTATTAACTTTTCAAAAATCGTCAAATTGACCTTTTTTTATAACGAAAATGTTAGTTAAAATAATAATTTTTTAACAATATCGGCGTGATAACTCGTGTGATAATTCACGCGTACTTCATATTGGCGTGACACAATTTATCTTATATATAAAAAATTATAAAAATTCAAAATTTATCTTTATGCCATGATTTTATATTTGAATTTATTTTACATAGAATTTATAGGTTTTAATATATTATTTTGATACAATTTTTATATATTTGATTTTGATTATAATAATTTAATTGTAGATTTTTTATAATTATAATTATAATTATGGTATTTTATTTTAATTTTTTAAATTTAAATTTTTAATTAATTGTTGATCCGCATGATTTTCTTTTTTTTGGAATTTAAATTTTTAAATATGTTTTTATTTTTATTTATTATAACTATGTCGTTTTAATTTTTTTTTAATATAAGTTCAACTAAGTCTGTGGTGTAGTGATATTCAAATCAGTCCAATTGGTCGTAAAATTAAGTATTTTAATTTAAAATATTATAAGAATTTAATAATTAAAGATTAGTGTAAATTTGGACAACTCACATAATAATTGATACACTTAGCTGTTATGATTTTATTTAAATCCTAAATTTTGGGATTTTGATTTTGAAGTAAATAAAATAAGTTGGGGAAAATCTGATTTGGATTCAGGCAGATTTTCTTTTTTGGTGAATTTATAAGAGGAGAAAGCTCAAACAGCAACGTAATTAGGGCGACTCGAATCTAAACCGCACTTGAGATGATGAATACCCTAACCATTAGGTCAGCACACGATGTTCGATTTTGACAGATTTTAAATCGACATTGAAAAGAAAAGTTTAGTGAAAATTTTTGAATAAAACAATAAGGGTTTAGAGAATCAAGAGATTTAATTATGGTCATAATTAAGAGGATTAATGCATGTTCTTCTTTATAATTTTGTTTTTAAAATCATGATATGTTAGAAATTTTGAACATCAATCATGGCTTTCTTGTTGTTGCATGATTGACCTTCAGCATGTGCTACGTACATGTGCTATATATATAAATATAGGTTTAAACATATCAAAGGTCCCTATATTTTTTAAAATTTTAAATTTTAGTCCCTATACTTCAATTTTGAGACATTAACTCCCTGTACCTTTTTTTGAGTTGAAAATCTAGGTCCGTCTAAATTGTGTTAAAGTGAACGGTGTCAAAGGTAAAATATCTTTTTAGTCTTTAACATTTACAGTTTTTTTTGTCAATTTGGTCTTTACTTATGAACCAATAAGTCTTTCTAAAATTTTAAATTTTTATGTTTTTATTTAAAATATGAAAAAATTTCAAAAAATTTTACGTACTTTTAAAGGGTAAGGACCAAATTGACAAAAAAATTGTAAATGTTGAGGACGGAGAAATTATTTTACCTTTGACACTGTTAACTTTAACGGAAAATTTACATGTAGGAATCAGAATTTGTAAATAAAAAAATTATAGGGATTCAATGTGTCAAAATTAAAGTATAGGGACTAAATTTTAAATTTCAAATATTATGGATGGAGAAAATAATTTTGAGAAATTTGTTCACCAATTTCATCATTTGATCTGGTTCAATTTTAAAATTAATCGTGATCCAATGTAACAGGGGTGGAGCTAGGAAAAAAATTTAGGGGGCCGAAATTAAATTGTTTATATCTTTATAAATTTTAAAAGATTAAATCTAATTCTTATCACTTTTAGAGAGTCAAAGTACAATTTTACTTTTACTAATTTAAATTTTTTTTAATTTAAAGAGCCAAAATGTCAAACTTTCTATTTTAGGGGGTTGAGTCCCTGCCAGCCCCTTAAATTCGCCATATAAAATTTAAAATTATATATTAAAAAAATAGAATTTAATTTAATTTTGGATAATCGTTATTTTTAAATTTACATTTCATAAATAACAGAAACACCTCTGTTCGAGTTGATTTTCAAATTTTCTTTCATCAGCGTATATGCATTGAGTAGCTGTAAGTGAAATATTAGTTACATGATCCAACAAAATTAAAGATTTAGAGAATTTAAAATTTTAGATTTATTATCAAGTATGGTCAATAATTAGCACAAGAAAGTAGTTCATAATAAAGGCAAATTATACTTGATTGGATAATAACTGGCATCACTATTCTTGAACATTAGTGATTATATGTTTTTCAATATTTGTAATTAGTTAATAGTTCGGATTTGGTATTTTTATCAAATTTTGAGTTAATCGAATCGAGTTATTCGATTTTTTCATATTAATTCTAATAAGTGATTCAATTTTTCGAGTTTGAGTCGAATTGGAATTTACAACTTGAATTAAAAGTTTATGTAAGTATCTATTGGGCCCCTGACAAGTCTGAAAATATGCAAATTGATCCCTCTAAAAAAATTAAGAATTCAAAATATTTATAAAATATTTTATTCCAATAAAAATAGTGGTAAACTTAAAGTTTTGAACAAATAAATTATCAAATCAAATTTGTCATTCTAATTATTTTTTTTTCTCTCTCTCTTATTTGTTCTTAAAAGAATTCTTATATATATATATATAGTATTTATGTTATTTAACTTAAAATTAGTCGTATTGCCGACAAGATTTCAATATGACCGGTTTAATTTTTTTTAGTTTAACTCAAACAAATTTATTTAGCTCGACTCGAGTTTTATTTAACTCAACTCGATTAAAAAAATTGAAACTGAGTTTGGATGGTACAACATGACTTGTTAACTCGATTAACTCCAATTTTTTTCATTTGATTCGACTTGATTTGATAGAACATTCACCCCTTATTCAGTGATTAATATAATACGGAGTCTCTTTTAATATAACGATTAAGGTTTAGCGAATTATATTTCACTTAGATAATTTTTACAAAACATTTTTTTATATATATAATTCTTACTACAACCATAAATCCCATAAATTAATAAGTTGGATGGTAATACACATTTAAGGATGTTTGAATCTCAAGTTTTTGTTATTGTTGAAATAACAACAATGCTAACCTAGTTCAAACTTAATCAATATTTTTTTAAAAGTTAATAGTATTTTTGAACTTTTATATATGAGTTGTAAATTTTTTATATCAATTGTGGAATTAAATATAAAAACAATATATTGAAAAAGGTTTGACAACTTTCAACCAATGTTTTCTAAATCAAATTGGTCGTTGAACTGGCCAGATCGCTAGTTTGCTAGTTTGACTAGTCCGATCAATCCAATTAAAAAATTATTTAAAAAAATTCAATTCAATCAATTCAACCGGTTCATATTGGTTTATGATCTAATCGATTCAAAAGTACCTTCCAGATCGATACCTAAATCAGTTCTCGGTCCAACCGGCCTGACCCGGTTCAAGTAAACTTGCTTTCAACCAATGAAAAAGGGTTTAAATTTGAGATTTATTCTTTATACCTTTTCAATATAGTCCTTACATTTTAATTTGGTAAACAACTATTCATTTACTTTTTATAACGTTATTAGCTAGTAAAAATAGTTAATATCATTAATTATTTTTATTAAAATGCTATTTTGAACTTTCCCCAACACAATAATATAGATATCAATGAACCCCATGTGATGGCCTGATGGTTAAGGTGTTCACCGCCCCAGGTGTGGCATAGGTTTGAGTCACGCTAGTCGCGTTCGTTGTTTGGGCTTTACCTTGTTATTGTAATTCACCAAAAGAAATATAGATATTAATATAATGAGTTTCAAATAGGTAATTTTAATAAAAATTCACATGAACATTTTAAATTTTTAGCCAGAATCATGTTAATTAATTGGACTAAAAAGTAGATAATCAAATTATATCAAATTAAAATATAAATATTAAATCTAAAAATTGAGCATAATAAAGGGATCAAATCACAATTTAAACCTAAATAAAATATTATAGTTATTTCCTTATTTGGAGCATTCATACATTAGACATCCACAACCTATGACTATCATTCTAGATTTGTCTCTAAATTTCAAAATGTTCTAATCATACCCCTAAACTATTAATGTTCTAAATTAGCATACTGTTGGGGATCGACTCGTACATGCAATGAGAATAGTAAAAGTAAATGTAGAGAATATCAAATACACAAATTTTTACGTGGAAAATTTTTTCTAAATAAGAGGATAAAAAACCACGAGCAAAGAACACTTCACTAAATGAGCAAAAACCGAAAGAGTACAGGATGAAGATAATCTCAACAAATAACTCTAATCCTGAAAGAACAAACCACTTTGGCTAAAACCCAAAAATCCCTAAAACTCACAAAACTCTCCGAATCTCAAATATGATGAAGATTATTATTCTAGGTTATAACAGCCCTTTTTATAGGCTATTCGTAGGTTAAATACGACTAAAATAATCCTAAACTAATTAGAGTTCAACTAGAAAATAATAGCAAAGTCTAACTAGGTGAAGAAAACCCAATTGAATTGGAAAACACGTGACCATGTCTCAGCGTCGTATGTCCCTAGTCGGGATGTCATTCTTCACATTGTCAGGATGTTGACTCTTCCTCGTCACAATGCTGATTCATAAATACGAGGCACGCTCCACACACACTGATCTTGAGGTATTAAAATGTATAACTTTTGTCAAATACAACTGCCACGTTAAAAAGAAAAAACATAGGTACTGCATTAGAAGAAAATGTCAAACTCGGGTACTAAACAACAAATTAACCCAAATTAATTTTCAACTTTTATATTTTTTAGTTCTTAAAAGGCAAGCTATTCTATTCGGCTTGTGCTGGGTCCAGCCAGGCTGTGCTATTCGGGTAGGTAGCAACTAGGGGAGTCAATTTGTGTTGACTTTGAATCTATGATGCTTAAAACAAAAGCCAAGATTAGCCGAGCCGATCATGTGCGCTGCGCAAGACATGGCTTCAGACAAGGAGAGACATTGCCTTATTTTATGCCCCTTTCTTTGCTCACTCTTCATACTTACTACAAAACATTATTAATTTTTCATTTTCTTTAATTGAAGCATATTTTAGTAGGGAATGTCTCTGCAAAACAATCCCCTTATTACATAAAATCTTAATTTTGAGACTTCAAACATTAATTGATTTTCACAATTTCTTTGAATATTTTATATTATACATGTGGTGCCACATTTCAGCACATGTTTTGGCTAGAAATAAATTAGGGTAAACTAAATTAGTAAGTTTATATTTTGGTCATTTAACTTCAAAAAATTACAAAATGGTCATTGAGTTATTCGGAAGTTTTCATTCAAGTCATTGGGTTATTAAAATTATTATTTATGGTCTTCCCCATTTGTACTGCTTGCGTCAATCTAAAGCTCTCTTTCCATTTATATTTTACAGTTCATTTTTTTTTCATGAAACATGTTACGAATTTGCGAACCAAAATTCAAATAGTTTTCTTCTCCGATTTCCAACACTAACTGTCAGATCGACTTGCGTTTAAGGTATGTTCTTTTACTCATCGATGGGTACTGATCGGCACATCGAGTTGTCACTTGGAGCTCGCTAGCCGAACTTCAAAAAAACAACCTTAATAGCTCAATGACTCAAATAAGAAACTCTTGAATAGTTCAGCGACTTAAATGAAACTTTTTAAATAATTCAGTAACCATTTTGTAACTTTTTGAATCTCGGTAACCAAAACATAAACTTATTAATAAATTTTTTTTAGTGATAAAACTTATTAATAATTTAGTGACATTGAACGGAATTTATCCAATAAAATAAGTACATTCTATTTTAACACGTAATGCAGTTATGTGTTGCTACGTGTGAACGGAATTTATCCAATAAAATAAGTATATTCTATTTTAACACTAATTGTAATGATATAAGTGGAAATAATGATATAAAAATAAAATAAAATTTTGTTTTAAGTTATACAATGTTGAAACATTGAACTTTGTAATGTTTTAAGTTCAAATCTCACTATATTTATTTATTTACATTTTATATAAAATTATAAAAACTAAAAACACATTCAAAATAATTTTTTTTATAAAATTATCAAACCTTTAAAGTTTAGTATAGATACATACCACATTGGAAAGTTGGATAATTTTCAATAGCTATTAGTTATACTATCTCATTATTTAATTATTTGATAAAATTTGTGTAATTTGACTTTTTTTTCCATTTTGGGTTTACTTTTTATTTTCTTTATGGTCCATGTTTAGGGTTCGTGGTTGCCTTTCCTAATAATTTCGTTTCCAAAATTTAAATTTGTATATTCTCAAAGAGAGACTAAACATAAATATTAAGTCTGGAAATAGATAATGACCCATCACATAGAAACCTTGTTTGAAGAAAGAGAGAGGTCCATCAACCTATTAAGGGTGGATTTGGATGGGCGGTGTGTTTACCTGCGGTTAGTGTAAAAACAACGGTGGCGGTGAGATTAGATACTGTAGCGACACTGTAGCGTGAGACAAAAAGTAAACTAAATGCACCGCACCCAACCGCCCATCCAAACCCACCCTAATTCTTGGTCTAATAATAAGGATTATGAGAGAGGCCCATCAATCTAGTAAACTAAGGTCTAATAATTGGATTATTTAGATGGAGAATTGATATAAACACGTTGAATGAGTTAAAATTGTATTATTATTTTTTATTTTAAAAAATTAATAAATTTTCAATAAAATCTGTTTACCTTAAAAAAAATTTATATGGAAAGATTCATGTTCTTTCAAGACATTTATTCAATCTTAATGAGTATGTATAACCCAGTTCTAGTGTCGTCTCCTCAAAGGTATTCAGATGTTATTACTTTGTTGAAATACTTAATGGATGGAAAAGAGGCGTAAAACAATTATTGGTGGAAAGTGATTGTTTAATGGTCAGACAGAGGAGACAGAAGGGAGTTTGGTATGAATCGTTAGAAAGCTTTTAGCAAAGAATTGGCATGTGAATGTGATGTTTACTCCACGTATAGCAAATATGGGTGTCGATTCTATGGCAGCATTAGGAAGAAATGTTCCTCTTGATTTGAGAATTTATGATGTTGAGATGGAGGTTTTACAATATAGTGTTAATGTCATGGCTATATGTATCTAGCTTCTTTATTTAATTTTTTTTGAACATTTATCTTAATATTCTCTAACCACATCAGAATTATCCGTAACATTAAAAATTAACAAAATTTACAAAAAAATAAAATTTTTTATTAAAATGATTCATAATAACTTTCAATTTAATTGATTTAAAATAATTTTCCGAACCAATAATCCAACCAATCGAATCCAATTCAAAAAGGGAAGAAAAGTTGTAAATTTTTTGAATTTGAAAACTTCATAGATGGTAACCAAATGTAAAAAAGTGTAAATTTGTAATGGTTACACGTGCCGACATATCAAACAGCCAACAAAGCATTTCAAAGTTCTAACGTTCACCTTCCTCAAGGTCTCTACGCTTTCCCTCCCATACAAAAGATATAAATTTGAAATTCCACTTCTTAAATGGCGATAAACAATTTCTTACTTAAAAAAGATCAAAATTCAAAATTTGTTTCCTTAGTTTCACTGTAAATTAGCAAAAAATCAAATCAATTCAAATCTTTTACATACACACAACGCTCCTTTTCTTCTTCTTCGTCGTCGTTTAGCCATGGAAGAAGCCGGTTCAGCTGACATGGCAGTGGCACCTCCATCATCGAGGGTTTCACTTTCACCATTCTCTTCTGTCCGTCGACGGCGGAGGAGGCTTTCTGTTCACTTCGCCGATCTGAGCCGGCCGGTTGTTTCTTCTGCTACGCGGCTGGCGAGGGTTTCACTCCAGGGACGTCTTGTAAATGCCGAGGAAGCCAGCTCGGCTCGAACTGTAGGAGGCGGTTTGGGCTGCGAGGAGGCTGTGGCTTGGGAGCTATTTAGTCCTATTGAGAGGTTCTTGATCGTGGCGGTGATCGGCGTCGCAACTGCTGAGTCTAAGAAGAACTGGTTGATAAGCCACCTAAGAAAATCGGTCGAGTTGAGGGTTTGTTTTTTCTATTTTCCTGTTTAAATTTAATTAGGTTTCTAATTTATTGATCTATGGAGTTTTTGTTGTTCAATTAATTCAATTGTTGTTAATCTAATGAAGTTTTGATTCAACTATGTATGATTAAGAAAATATCTATGTTGTTAAATTGCTTAATGATTACCTATATACGTATCTCTATTATCAGTTACAAATATAATTACTCAACTTAATTGCTTTATAACAGTCTTTTTTCCCCTTTTGGTTAGTGAACACTTGAAATTCAAATTCAGGTGTATTGGATTTGATTATTTTGCTATTATTGTGTACAAGAAAACCCCATTTCCATGTTGAATTTTTGGAAATTCAAGCGTCTTTTTGAGTCATTTATGTGCGGAATTGGCAAAAATCAATCTGATTTAGTTTTATATAAATGGATTTTTAGGATGAGGTGCTTTCAAGCATGCAGCAGAAGGTAGACAATCTATGCGAACAGCTGAATAACGGCGAAGAGAAGCCGATAATTGGGGCTAAAATAGAAGTAGGAACTCCATTGAATGAAACTTTTGGCTCTGGGAGTATGAAGGTTGATGATTGTGGTTGTTGGATTTGCTATCAACATCGCGAACAATTTAAAGTAAGAACCGGATTTATGGAAGTCATGAGTAAATTTATCTTTTTCGGGTCACTTACTTTGTTGATGTGTCAGGGTAACTATATGGTGAAAAACTCTAGTGGGAGTGTGACGCCATTGCCAAATGAGACTGAACAAGAGGAGCGCCGCATGTCTGATTTGTCGGACTGGGCTTCAAGTGTCACGTCTGCATCTGAAATCCAGGTGATGGTGGATTTTTATGTCTTCTGGAGTGCCGGAACCCGTTTTATGTTCATTGGCATTGGCTTCCGAGTTTTCTTTAGTTTTTTTGATGTGCATGGTTTTTTGCAGTTGAATAATCTTGCAATAGAACAGGATATTTTCAATCTTAAGAGGGAATGTGAAGAGAAGGATGCCATCATAAAGGAACTAAACACTTCTGTCCAATCAACCAATATGGCTAGTTCGAAAGTAATGTTTCGCTTTTGTTCACCTTTTTCGCTTGCTATACTTTGTCCGTCGGTTAGTTGAGTTATCGAGTGTAAACATTTTCTGATAACAGAGGATATCGGAGTTGGAGGACATTTTACGCAGAAAGAACACGACAATTACTAGATTGAAGAAGGACATGGTGGTTCTAGAACAAAAGGTAAGTCGTTCTTGGCACAGCTTTAGCTTTAAATTTAGGAAATAAATGCAAGAAACAACTAATCTAAACCTTGCATGATATCCAGGAACCTACGTTATCCATTTACCTATGGCAATTTTTTTTTTTATATCAAGTTCTATAGAAATCAACTTTAATATTTAATTGGGTTAAATCACTTTTTGGGGCTTAAACTTGGCAACTATTCTCAAATTGGGGCCTGAATTTTTTTTGATCCAAATTAGGCCCTGAACTAGACAATTGTTCCCACATTGAGGTCTGAACTTTTTTTTTGTCCAAGTTAGGCATTGAACTTGGCAATTGTTCCCACATTGAGGTCTGAATTTTTTTTTTGTCCAAGTTAAGCCTTGAACTTGGCAATTGTTCTGACATTGAGGTCTAAACTTTTTTTGGTCTAAGTTAGTCCTTGATATTTCTTTGAAAACCCTAAAATTCAAGTCCTAATGTAAGAATAGTTGTCAAGTTCAGGCCCCCCAATATGGGAACAATTGTCAAGTTCAGGGATTAACTCGGACAAGAAAGTTCAAGCACCAAATAGTGATTTAACCCTATCTAATTCTCCATTTTGGTGTATAATATGGAAACTAAGAATATTAATCAGCCTTTCCATGCACAGAAATGAAAAAGAAAAAAAAAAGCCAAATGTGAATGCTATTGTTCAAAAACAATAAAAAAGTATGGACTATCATGATGGATTATTTGCAACAACTTCTTGTTTATGAATAGTTTCTCTTGATGATTTTCTTGTATGATTGATGTGTTAAAGGCTTAGATGCAAAAAATTTTCAGACTCGATATGATTAATATGGTGTCGGTCGTTGCCATATCCTTTATTTCAATCATACATATATTTACATACAGGTTGTCCACTTGACAAGGCTTCAGAGACCTTCCTCTTCCACCTCAAGTCCGAACTATTGGCAAACTCCAGTCATGACAGATAACCTCCTTTATGACATGGATAGTACTACTAGTTCTTCCTCATCTGATTCGGATTGCTCACCAAAGAACCAACCACAAGCTCCGGTTCCCAAAGTTGAGGAAGTTTGTTTCCAGAACAATGACATTGCTTTAGACAAAGAACAAAAATCAGCACCTGCAAAAGTTACAAGCTCTTTTATGGGACAGACCACATGCCGTTCGATGCCTGAACCAGCTACTCCATTAAGAGAAATATCAATGAATCAAAGATCTAAACCACCATCTTCAAGGCAAAGGCAAGTATCAGCTAGTCAAGATTCAAAGCGAATTAAGAAGCAAACTCGAAGTGTATCGAAAGATTCTACCTCGAAGAAGAGATGGGCTTAGTAAGTACTCAGAAACTAGATGGTTTAGTACTTAGAAATTTTATCCTGTTCTAACACTTTGTTGTACCTTTTTTTTTTAGGTTGCTGCATTCAGTGCATCTACAGAGGATATATGCTGGAATATGATTTTTGCAGTTCAAAGATGAATCCAAAGATTAAATGTGCAGGAGATATATTATTCAGGCTAGTACATATCTATATGTTCAAAAAAGAAATGCTGTTTTATGTTTTAAAATTTTGTTATTTGGTACAGCGAGTATAAGTCTTTGTGAATTTCTAAAGGTTAATAATGTGAATTCAATATATCTTATGAGTATATTTAATGGATGGTTATTCTCATAGAAAATGAAGTTATGTATATGATCTAGTTAGAGTTTTAAGTAACTAAAGTTTTTATAGAGCATAATGGCTTATTTGGTTTTCTAATTTTACAAAAAAAAGGTTATTATAATCTTTTATTTAGTTTTACGTCTTTTTTAGTCTTTAAATTTACGTTGTTTATCAAATCATTATGACGTGGTATTCATGTGGCAGTTTAAACCGTTAAAGTAACAAGTACAATATTAAACGCAAAGTTCATGTTGGGTAAATATAAATTTTTTAACCTTGTTGAATAAATAAAAATTGATCTTGAATCAATTATACCCATTTAGGAAACAAATGAATTTTGGTTATTCTAATATTAGAATATATAATTATTTGGGTTAAATGTTCAAATTGGGTCCAATCGGCTACTTATATAAGGGCTTAAGATTTAGAAAAATGTTTAAATAAGGACTTTTCATGCACTTTAGTTAAATTTGTAGTAAAAATTAAGTGAATGTTAAGATGTTTAAAATAAAACACATAATAGTTGAATCATATATTACTTGAAAAGAAAAGAAAATAATAAAAACATAATTTAAAACATGATATATATAACATTTGAAAAACCCTTATTTGAGCATTTGCTAAAAGATTCGTCTTTTATTTGACAAATTTGAAAGGTTTGGCCTTTATTTGAGTATTTTTGTAAACGCTAGGCCATTATATGACCATTTAAAAAGTTTAACCCTTATGTGAATAACTCCTAAAAGGCTAAGTCTAAATCTGATCGTGGGTCGGGTCGTGCCAAATTTTAAGCTCGTTTTCTAGGCTCGTCCCAGAAAATTGATTTAAAATTTTGCCCAAGCTTGACCCAGATAAAAAATACTGAACGAGCCCACTCGACCTACCCGCATTAATTTTTTTATATAAAAACAAATTTAAAAAATACAATACATCAATTACACTCAAAACATTAAAATAAATGTTTACCAACAAATCAAAACATATTTAAGTTTTTTTTATACTTAAATAACACTAAGATATTTGCAACTTAGCAAGTAGATACCTTTAAAATAGTAGCAAAATTAATCATAAAATAAGAGTTATACAATATTTGAACAATAACAACAAAACAATAGTAATATAATAATAAAATGGCAGGAAAACAAGAGCAAAAAATTTTAGGCAGATTCGGACCGGGACAGGTCGGCACGAGACAAAAAATCTTACCCGAGGCTCAATCCGTTTAAACAATGGGTTTTATTTTTTGTCGAAGCTCATTTTTCAAGTATTTATTTTTACCTAAATCCTTTCACTTTTTAGTGAATTTTTGAGACTGATCGGATCCAAGTCTAATAAAAATTTTAAAATGATTTTATATTCGTAATGAGATTAGTAATTTATGAAAGTTCAATTATTTCCATACAAAATTGAAATTTATATATCGAATTAAATTGTCTTAAGTATAGTTTTAAAATTTTATTGCTTTAAAAAATAACTCACAAATTGAGTATACTTTGTATCATTTGAGGAGGAAAGGGTAAATTACAAATTAGTGTCACAACAAAGAGGTAATTACCAACCAGTGTCAGGGGTCAAGATCCGTGACAATTTCAAAAAAGGAAAACTATTGGTCATTCACACAGCACGCGGATCGTAAACTCTAAAAAATATCCACAGCCGTTGATGAATCATGTAATACAATCTAGCCGTCCAGATTTAATCTTTGAAAACTTTTCGAAATTCCCGCGTTCTCTCTCAAAATTTCTTTTATATATACTCTCAAATCCATTCCCCTCTTCATCATTTTCCCATCGATTTTCTCAGCAACCAAACAAAACCTTCCATTGTCTTCTAGAACTATCCAAGCACACTGGTATTAATCAATGGCTCGTACAAAGCAAACAGCCAGGAAATCAACCGGTGGAAAAGCTCCACGTAAGCAATTGGCGACCAAAGCCGCGAGGAAATCAGCTCCAGCCACCGGAGGAGTGAAGAAGCCTCACCGTTTCAGGCCAGGAACAGTGGCGTTGAGAGAAATCAGGAAGTACCAGAAGAGTACCGAGCTTTTGATCCGTAAACTTCCGTTCCAAAGGCTAGTGAGGGAAATCGCTCAAGATTTCAAGACGGATCTGAGATTCCAAAGTAGTGCGGTGGCGGCTTTACAAGAAGCGGCGGAAGCGTATCTGGTTGGCCTGTTTGAGGATACTAATCTCTGTGCTATTCATGCCAAGAGGGTTACTATTATGCCTAAAGATATTCAACTGGCTCGGAGGATTAGAGGAGAGAGAGCTTAAATGATGTATATGATGATTTGCTTTGAATGCTTTCTGCTTTTAGAATCTGTGTTGTTAGGTTTTCTCTAGATGTAGATCTCTCAGTTTAGTGGCTTGTGTTCAGTGATTGATGAAATGAAAGTTTGGAAAGCTCTAATTAGGAGTACCTTGGATTGAATTTAATCTTCGTTGAAATCCGTATCATTTTGTTATCTGATCTGGTTTTCGATTTCTATCATCTCTCTTCTGTTGTTTGTTTGAATGTTCAAAGTACTTGGATGCTTCCAGTCACTCAATTGAAGTACAGCACATAGTCTCGTCCAATGCTGAAGTACTCTTATTCCCAGGTTTTTTCTTCTTTTTAATTAATCCTTTTCTTTTAAAAATCGATTATGTTTCTGTTTGGTTCAATATAATGACGAATTTTTTGCAGTTCACAATCCACTGGTTTGTTGTTTTAATTTGATTAAATAAATTCAGATTGGTATTTATTGTGTGTTTTAGGTTGATTAAAAATTTTAGATTTGTTTTTTTTTTTATGTTAGGTTTTGCCTAAAAAATTTAGATTAAAAATTCTAAAATTGAGTATTTGTTTAGTTTATGTAAACTTTTTTTTAAAATTATTTTCTATATAAAAATAAATTTTAAAAATACGTAAAAAAATAGTTTTTATACTTAAATAAAATTATCATGATTGCAATTTAACATGTAAGTGTCTCTAAAATAGTATTAAAATTAATAATAATGATAAAATAGTAGTAATATAATAAGAAAATGGTAGTGAAATACTTGATTTGGGTTGAGCTTAGGGTTAAAATTTTCTACCCAAGACCTGTCCTGTTTAGAAAACGAGTTTATATTTTTACAATTTTGCCTAAATTCTTCTACTTTTCAGATGAATTTAAATAAATAATCTGATCAATGATCAAATTTAATTTTAACTGATTTGTGATTTAATCGATTTGAATAACTAGCTCAAGTATCATTGCTGTTAGATGGTTTGCTATCAGATACTTGCAAACAAAACGGTTGGTTGCTGTGTTCTAGTTACGGCATCAGCAACTAGCACTAGTTGTAATCAGGAATTAAAGGATTAAGCGCCGCATTATTTTGAGTTGGGCGATACATTTACTTGCAATAAAAATAACGATAACAATGAGATATGATACTATAGTAATACTGTAGTATTACACAAGAAAAAAAGGTTAAAACACATTACACTAGAGATAAACGTTGATCTAAAGGGACACTAACTAGGATTTTGACAGCCCAAAGTTCAACAATCATATTAGGCATCTTGTGGTCAAATAAATCTGAGTTTGATTGTTTTATTTGTAAATTAAATTTGAGTTTGGGTTAATCACAAGTACATATTTTCTTGGGTTTGGATTAATTTGTTTTTATTAAATCGAAGTAAAATGAAAGTAGATTTGAGAATTAGTTCTATGAACGTAGTTTTAAATCTTATTTAATATGTCAACCACAAACACTAATTGCAAATGCAAATGGTTCAAACGACTATATGAGAAAATTGAGTTGATGGGTGTTATTAAATCAGACAGTTGAAGACAATTCATGTCCATGATTCTTCAACCTGTTCCTCTCAAAATAATAGACATAAAAACACCATAAATAGAACATAAATCTACAAAGTTCATAAAATTAAGGACTAAAAATTACTTTTAACCATAGAATCATCCATCCAATGTTTAAACCAAATGTGACAAACTATATAAAATCCCCTAATCCATACCATATAATCTCCTAAACTATATTCTAAAATAAAGAAATAAAGCCACCAAACCGTTCTTTTTTACAACTCACGTACCGCTAATAGAAGCAAAACACCACGATTCAATCCCACAACATGGGTATGTAAACACCCTTCGCCAATAGGCCAAACACTGGGTTCATCAAATGGGTTAAACAATATAAATAACAAATAGAATTTCTAATATAAATTGACACATATTGACTTGAAACCATTGTCTTTGCTTATTCTCACTTGCAAAAGGAAACAAAAACCAATTCTACAAGCAAAGTTGTGTTCCAATTTTAAAGTATAAAGAACCCCCAAAAATGCATCCCTACAAATTAAATAAACACAAGGTCTCAATTGATTCAAAGTAAATATGCCTCACCTTTTCATCTATTGTTGATAAGGTAGGGCATGCTACATCCATTTCCCTAAAATCAGTAATGAGTTTTAAGCTTTAGTGGTTGATTCCATCATGTCTGTTCCTTCTGCTTCGAGCTCCTTAACTGCCATTATAAGACTTCGGGTGATTCCATTAAGATACAAGCCGTTTTCCTTCACTTCGTCGAATAGTTTCTCAGCTGTTTGCCAATCTAAGACCTTTAAGCAAAGAGATTGGATCAATTTATTGTATTCATCGACATTAGGTTGGACACCGAAATCTTTCATCTCGGCCAATAGGTTCAAAGCCTTGTCAAACTCTTCGATTTTGCAGTATCCACGAATTAGAGTGTGATAAGTTGCCGGACTCAGCTTAGAATGTTTTTTCTTGGCTTCTGACAATACTTCACAAGCTTGATCCATTTGGCCACCGTTTGCGTAACCACTCATTACGACAGTGTATGTGTAAACATCAGGTTTCAACCCCCTAGTCTCCATCAGTTCCATCACCTCGTTTGCTTTTTCCATATCTCCTGCCTTTGAATATCCATTGACAACTGAATTGAAAACCGCGTTTCCAGGAGGCGGCCCTTGTTCAATCATTCTAAGAATCACGTTTTTGGCTTCATCAACATTTTTCGTCCTACACAGACCACGTACAACAGCCGAGAACGGCTTGATTGCATATTTCCTTTCATCTCCGGAGAATCCATCTAACATCTCCAAAGCTAACTTCACCATTTCATCCTTCTTACAGAGTGAACCGATTAAGAAATTAACAGAAGAACGAGGAAGAACCTTGTTTTTCCCCTTGGCCGACAAATAAACCGTGTGAGCCTCCTTAGCCTTACCACCTTTACAAAACCAAGATATAATCTTCCCAACCCGTTCACCATCCGGCAAGCTCTCTTCACCGAGCATCTTTTCACACACAGACCAACCCCAATCATAAAAAGACCGTCGACATAGAGCTTCAATAGTGAAATAAAAACTATCTTCATTCGGGACACACCCAAAATCCGCAAATTTATCAAACACCTCCATAGCTGCCTTCCCTTTACCCAACTTCGAAAACAAAGCAATCAACTCATTTAAAACACCCACATTCAAAACCCCATCCCTTTTCTCCCCAATTTTCTTAACCAAATCCCACAAATCATAAGCATTCTTCATCCTAGCATCACTACAAATAACCTTAACAAGTGAATCAACAACAGTAGCAGTCACATTAAACCCAGGTTTCTCCATTACCCATTTCAAAAACCTAATCAAATTTTCACCCAAAATATACGGAGTTTCAACAACTTTAACAACGAAATCTTCATGTAAATCCAAATCCATAGCATTAAGATTAGATTCTAAAGACCCATCAACTCTACTTTGCAATAAAGACAACACGTTTTCTAACTTGTTACCATCAATCTCATAAGCTTGGGTTTCTTCTTCCATGTCAATTTTTGAATCTCCGATTACGAAATTGTCCATTCCGGTCTCATCAACGGCAAGACCCTCGAAAGAGGGAACTTGGGTGTCGCTAGTCTCGATCCCAGCGATGAAATCCAACTGGGGATCCCCATTTTCTGTGAAACCAGGAGAAGAATCATCGCTTGGATTCGCAGATGAATGGGACAAAAAACGATGAAGGATTGGAGAGAGTGATGCTTTGGGGAAGGAATGGAAAGGTTTACGACATAGAACCTGGTTCATTTGGGTAGCACCGAATTCCCGTGCTACCATCAACAGCCTGGATCTTGCCGCCATTGATCTCCACATCTCTTCCTCTTTCTGTTGTACGTACTTGAAAAAACTCTGGAAGTGTGCAAACTGCAAAACCCTAACCCTATATCTTACAGAGGTTTTTTTTTAGTTTCACTTTTAATTTTGGGTTTTTTAATCGGGTCATTATAACCCGAATTGAGCATCCGACCCGCATTTTACAGAATCTCTCTCTCTTTTTGAAATTATTTAAATATTTTTTATTAAAACCAGAATATTTTATTCTGTTAAACTACATGTGAAGTTACTAAATTAATTTTACGATTTCATCACACAAATTCAAAAAGTTACAAAATATTTATTGAACTATTCGAAAATTTTCATTTAAGATATTGGTTTGTTACAATCGTTATTGTATAACATTTTCTGTTTACAACGTCTGCACAAATCAGAAGCTTCTATTCCTTTTCTCTTTCATAGTTCAAATTTTTCCATGAAACAGCTTTGAACATCACGAATCAACAAATCAAAATTCAAACAACTTTCTTCTTTGATCTCTGACATTGATTGTCATATTGACTTAAATCTAAGGTATGTTTTTCTACTCATTGATCCACCATACCGATCATCAAATCATCGCTTAAAACTTGCCAGCCGGATTTTCATTTTTTTTTAACTTAACAACTCAATGGCTTGAATAACAAATTTTGAATAGTTTATTAATTTAAATGAAAACTTTCGAATAATTTAGAGAACATTTTGTAACTTTTTGAAGTTAAGTACCCAAACATAAGCATACCAATAGTTTTAGCAACATTAGGTGTAATGTACAGTTTTATTTTTGACAAATTGAAATGCTACTCATTAAGGGTGGGTTTGGATGGGCGATTCGGTGCGGTGCAGTGTGTTTAGCTTACTTTTTGTCTCACGCTACAGTATCTAATCTCACCGCCACCAATATTTTTACACTAACCGAAGGTAAACACACCACCTATCCAAACTCACTCTTATTCATCGGAGTTGGCAAAATAAGTTCTGTCTCACAAATTTGCTCATTCCATCCGAACCCAGGATTGATCTAAATACGAGCTCAAAGCACCAGTGGGTTATTGGTGATTGAACCAATGTCAAGACAAGACTTTAAATTTGGATCCCCATTTGTTTAGTGATGAATCTCCATTTTGTATGGATATTGGTTGTGTTTACTCATACCGGTATACAACTTTTTTTTTCATTTGATTATTGTATTTGTAGAAATATATATTTTTATTCATTATTTTCTTTAAAAAATAGTTAAATTAAATATAATTATCTTGGACATTTTGATATAGTTCATGTTTATTTTGCAATTCATATTTAGAATTTGTGATTAACCATCTCAATATTGTATTCGTAAAAATGTTGCTTAATCGACAATAAATTGACACATTAAATGTCATAAGTTCTTGCAAAGACTAGTATTAACGAAATGTCTTCACATTCGACTTAAACCTTAAATCCTAAATCGGTAAATTATTTAATCATTTATAAATGAACAAACCTAAATGATGCACCAAATTGTTATTCATATTGATAGGAGAAAAGGGTGTGCCTGTAACCTATTATTCATACTGAGATGGTCTAGGTTATCGACCGCCACGGCTTGATCTTAAACGGGGTCTCTTCCTCCTAGATTGTTTTTCCACCGGAACATCCTCTTGGACCAGAGGGGCATCATCATTCCCGATTAAAGCCACAGGCTCTGCATCTGTTAGTTGATTTCTCCCACCAATTTTGGAAGAAACCGAGCCTATTTGGTCACCGACAACATCATTGCTGTCAGCATGACCACCTCGGGATATTTCGGTTATGCTGGATGTTCGAATTAGAGCTTCCTCTCGGCCCAAAACCCCTAACCAAATTGCACTCTCCTTTGCTGTCAGCTTACCTTGTAAACATTTCGACTGAAGTACATGTCTCCGAATTTTTGCGATATCAGGTGACATGTGCTTGATCACGGCTGTTAACACTCCGACTTTCCACATCTTCTTGAGATCATGTGGCTTCTTATACGGAGGACTATCACCCCGTTGTAGCCCTAGTTTTACCCACCAATCTTCGTTCCCGGTAGGCCACCAAGGCGGAGGGATTCTCTTTTCTAGTGGATACTTTCTCTGCGGCGGATCACAATGTTGCATCAAAGTTGATAAAAGAGATCCGATAGTAGCATCTTGTAGGTCTTGGAGACTGCTACACGGGTTTCCGTTTCTATTCCTGTCAGACACACTCATAGCTAAACACTCCGCCTCATACTTGACTATAGCTGCCGGTCCATTCTTGTCGAAGTTCACCTTTTCTTTCCACCAAGCTCTTAAATTATCTGAAGCACCACTCACAGCCTTACCTTTTTCAGGAACAATACCGTACACAAATCCACGCGCATTATAAACTTCCATTAACATCAACATGTTCTTAAGAATCCCATCTTGCGCTCGGGAAATCTTCTTCCTCCGAGCCAGTTCTGAGGTTTGATTCAGTTCCGCAGCCTGTTGAGCCGCAACCCTTTCCCTCTCCTTAATCCTTCTGAGTCTAACAGAATCTTTCCACATTCGTCTCTCCAATTCATCCGCTCTGATCTCTTCATCGCTAACATCTTCCTCACCCATATTGTCACGCCTTAACTCACTAACTTCAATGTCCCAACTGTTCGATCCGACAAACTGGCAACCATCAAATCATACCCAAAAAAACCCTAAATTCGAATAGCAAAGAAACTAAATAATAACATTTCAAACAATAGTACTAAACCCTAACCCTCAAAGGTCCAAATTGTAACATTCAAAACTCAATTTCATTTCCTCTCCTAACAAATTTAAGAACATTTCAATATGCATAAACTCTACTGAAAACTACCCATTTATTCAATTGAAGTACAAGTTGATCTAAATTACAAATAATAGAGCAAAAATTCCATTTCTTATTCAAACAAGAGTCACAATTAACTGAAGCTAATCTAAACAAAATAAAATTATAAATTCAAAACTAAATGCAACCCACAAAATTTCCTCACTTCTCTCACATGAATAGCAAAATCAAACAAAACCCAAACATAATCCAGCATAAATCGTTCAATATTCAATAAAGAAATGGTAAAAAAGAAGAACATAAAACATGGGTCTAAATCTTTTTTCAGTGAGGTATTGAAAGCTTTACCTTATATCACCTCCAGTGTCATCAAGTTTAGCCATGGAAAAACGATAAAAAAAATTTTAAACAATAAACAGAAATTGTGTTTTTGGTTGCTTTGGGAAAAGATTGTGAATTTCAATTGCAGTAAAGGGCTAAAACCTAAAAGCGTTCAGAGAGGAGGACAACTTTGTTGAGATTTATGGAGATGATGATGCCATTTGAGGAGGAGTGATCTCATGCATTGCGTCCACATAATAAATAATAGGCTTAATTGGTGAATAAATTTTAAAAAATACGTAAATGAATCTAGACAAATGAATATTGATGTTGATTTAAATTTAGGCCTTCATTTGTTCAGATTTGGTGAATTATTTTAATAGGGTAAAATCTAAATAATTAACGCGACTCGAATTCGGACCACACTTAAAACAGTAAACACTCTCAACCGTCAGAGCATCACATGAGATTATATAATTCTTAATTTTATTTTCAAAGAAATTATAAAAAAAATCATAAAAAATTTTATATTTGGAATCAAACATGAACAAATACATATCCAGATTCATACCATTAAAATCAAAAAATTCGTTATTTTGAAATTATTATTATTTTATTAAAAGAGATTATTATTTTTTGAAACTATAAAAATTATTAAAAATAAATCTAAAATGAATCTAGCTAAATTCAAATAATTTTGAACATTTTCTAGTCAAATATTTTAATATTTTTTATAATTTTTTTAAAAAAAGTGATAATGTGATACTCGAAGAGATAATCTAGCTATGTCTGTTTCTTTGCTTTATCGTTACATTAGTTAGATTCTACATAGAAATTGGTCACACATATATTTGTGGTTGTATTGCAATTGTATTTGTATTATATTTGTATTAGTGAAACTTACCCAAAAAAAAATGCTTAAATATAAAATTAGTATATGAACTTATCCACTTTTCCAAAATGGATAGTTAAGGTTTTTTTTTTCTAGATTTATACCTGAACTCTTTTCCCGTCAACTAAATTGATACTTTTCTCTAACATCATTAGGTTTTAATAATGTGGCAGCGCTAGCCAATTACGAACCGCCACGTGGATTGTTATTTGTACCTTTCTTTTTTTTCAGCTTTTTTTAGAAAACTAACCTAATAATATTAAAAAACTATAAAAATGACCCAAGTACTAGATTATTTAGAAAAATGACCTAAAATCTATAATGTTTTTTAGTGACAACACTCTCCAAGATAGCACTATCCCAAAATCTCATTTAATCATCACCTAATTATTAAGTCAATGATTAGCTAAGTAAAAAAATTCTTTTTTTTTTGTCGCCACTTTTCAATTTGACACCCGTATGAGTATTTTCAAATACCGTATTTTCACGGGTACTTTTGGAGTAAAAAAATTAAAAATTTTTATTATTTTTTGGTGTTGCCTCCTTCAATGGAGACATCCAATGTCTGGAAAAAATTTTGATTATAGGTTCATAAATGGTGGCACTAGTCTAGGTTTTTTTTTGGTGTCGCCTCTTGCAATAGATGCATCAAATTTCTGTAAAAAAAATAAATTGATGCCAACTTCAGATGTGACGACACTGGTAATTTTTTTTGAATTTTTTTATGCCGCCATTTCACATGGAGTTACTAAAATCAGTAAAAATAATTTCTCCCTAGTCCCTACTGCAGAAACTGGAAACCTATAGATTAGTTTAAACATTTTCCTCCCACAACGTTGAGCTATTGTGGCACCAATCATTTCTTTCATTTCTTAAAAATTTAGGATTAAATTTAGGTTTATCTATTAAAATTGTTTTTTTTTGTTAAACTTGTTAGCGTGGCATTTTAAAATAAGAAGAGAAAAAACTCACTTGGTAATAATGTCACTAAAAAAATGACATTGTAATGAACTTAAATTTAACAAAAAAATTTAACAGCATTAACCGTTAGACTTTAATTTTTAAATCTAAAAATTAAAAGATTAAATGCTTGAAAATAAAAATATAGAGACTAAATTCTAAATTTTTAAAAAGTATGGGGACTTATTGCAATTTTTTATTATTTAATAATTATATTATGTTCAAATTAAATTTAAAATCGAATCAAAACTTTTAATCTAGAGGTGTCCGTGCTCGATTCTAAAAATATTTTGAGTGTTGTTTTAACAAGGCATTTCTATTAAAACAAACAATTTAACTCATTTTGAAAGGTTAATAGTCTTAAAAATAGGATAATTACCAAATTGATATAAAATTGTAAATATTGAGGAATAAATTTAATATTATATCCAGATTATTCTACATATTTCCAATTTTTGGAGTAGGGATCAGGGAGAATTTTTTTTACTGATTTTGGTGATTCTATGTAAAATGGTGGCACCGAAAAATTAAAAAAATAAATTACTAGTGTAACGGCCCAAATTTCAGTGATATCGGAACAGTGATTTGAGATCACTAAATCCGACAAGTATGTTTAAAAATTTAATAAATTAATACTTATGAGTCAAGTGTGAATTTAGAAGAATTTTGAATTAGTGAATTTTGTGTAAAAAAAAAGAGAGAAAAGAATTTAATAAGTAAATTGGGTCTAAAACGAGGTATCGAGACCTCGAATTCATAAACCGAGCCATAAATATTTTTAAAAATATTTATGGAGTGTAAATAAGTTAGTATTAAAGTTTCGTCAAGAAATTTTAAGATTTCGGTAGTTAATTAGGTGAAAAGGACTAAATTGAACTAATTGTAAAATTGTGAGATGTGATTAAATAGCTTAAGTATTTAAAAAGATGGATTTAAAGAGCAATTAGACCCAAAGGTTAATGGCTGGACGGTTTGGGTATGAAATAAGCAAGAAAACAATGTGAACAAGGGGCAAAATTGGAAATAGCATAAAAGTTAGTAATTAAATAATGATGTAATTGAAAAATCTAGACATTTTCGTCATCTTTCTCAGCCAGAAACGTCGTACCAGGTCTCCTATGCTGGTTTTTCATATTTTTACACCATGTAAGTTCAATTTTTACTATTTCTCAGTAATTTTTATGTTTTGGTGACTTTTACAATTAGGTCTAATCATCTAATTCATTAGTTTTTGATTTGGTGGGTGAAATTGGAAGTTACCCTGGCTGAGTAAGGGTAGTATATGATGAATTATTATGAAATTGAAGTTCTAATTTCATATTAAGGTTGTTTTATTAAGTCATTTTGATAGAAAATGGTATTTAGGACCTAATTGTGAAAAAGTTGTGAATTAGATGTTGGTGTTGAAATTGAGAATATCAAAGGTTGTGAAATAATTTATAATGATAAAATAAAGTGTTAATTGAGAAAAAATTAGTTCAATTGATGGGTGAATTGAGTAGGGACTAATTTGTAAAAACTGTAAATTTTAGGGTAAAAGTGTAATTTCGAAATTTAAACAGCATAAATTGTGAAGTGAAGTAGAAATCAAATAAATGCTAATGAGTAGAAATAATTTATATTATAGATCAAGAGAAACGAGATTCAAGTCGTGATCGAGGGAAAAATAAAGTTTACGAGGAATAGGCTCGATTGCTAATATTTTATATCGAGGTAAGTTCATATGATTTTTAATAATGCAATGTGTAATTTAATGTTTTGAAATGAAAATTTCATGAATGATATAGTATATTATTGTATATAAAATGTCATTAAACTGTGATAATTGTAAAATGATATTTGAATAAAAGTACAAATTAAATGGAACAACGGACTTGAGTACTTTCATTCAGTGGCTAAGACGAATTGACGGAAAAGACCATGGTTGGACCATGGCAGCATGTGAAATGTGATTTCCGTATAAGACCATAGCTGGGCTATGGCTTCGGAGAAATGTGATATGTGCTACTGTATAAGACCATATCTGGGATATGGCATCAGTGTGATATGTGATCCGTATAAGACCATGGCTGGGCTATGGCCTCGGTATGTGATATGTGACTATGTGCAAGACCATAATTTTACTATGGCATTGTGATAATGAGGTACTCAATTCCGTAGTTGTTCCCTAATTTGATTATGAACGAAAATGTAAAATGGCCCGAAAAGATTAAGAATTGGTGAATACTATGAAAATGACACGATTTGGAATAAGTTCTTGATACTTGATGACATTGAGATTATGGATCTATGCTTATGAAGCATAATTATGTGTTCTTACCATGATGGATGAAATGATATTGTATGGATTTAGTGAATAATAGTGGTGAATGAATAAATATGGCCTTGGCAGTTTTGGATTACTGCAGTAGTGTAACTTTTGAAATTCACCATAAATTGTGGAAATTGAGTTAAGGGCTGAATAAAATATGAGATTAAAGCCTGATGAGTCTAGTTTCATATAGAGGAAACGGTGCATGCAATTGGATTTTATGTTATAAGATATTTAAATTGTTGTGAGACAGAGTTTGAATGACTTCGAGATCCCCTGTTCTGATTTTAGAAAATCATTAAAAATTGTACAATTGTGGTGTTTTATCTTAAAAGCATGTTGGTAATTGCTTATTAATTTCATATGGACTTACTAAGCATTTATGCTTACCCCTCCTTTTCATTCCTTATAGTTTTGACAAGCTAGCTCAGAAATCGGGAACGGTCGGAGGCCCACTCACACTATCCGTATACCATCTTGGCATAATGGCTTGTATATTTTGAGTATGGCATGTATAGCATTATAATCATTTTGTATATATGGTCTTATGATATGGTTATTGAGTGGTATGGAAATGCTTGGTAATGATTAGCCATTGGAATGGCTAATCATGATCATATTTGGTGTTATGTATGTCAAATTGCTAGCTAATCCATGGAAACCATGAAATAGGTAAAATTTACCATAAAATAGATTCAGACAGCAGTAGAGATGAGAATTTGAAAAATAACTAAAAATAGTAGAAATGGAATTAAATAATGAATAAGTTATGGAATCGAAGCTTGATGAGTCTATTTTCATATGGAAGAAGCGAAACAGGTATATGATCTATATTTTATGAGATGTTTAAATTTTTGTGAAACAGGGCCAGAGCAATTTCTGGATCCCCTGTTCTGAATTTGGAAATTCACCATAAATTTTAAAAAGATAATTAGAAGTCATGCTTTATATGTACAGATTCCTTATTGAGTCTAATTTTATTAGAAAAAACGGCATAGTCATTTAAGCTCTGTACAGGGAGATATCTGATTTGTAATACACAGAGGTCAGAGTAGTCGAACCCTGAAACAGGGGAGACTTTAACTAATAAACTGTACTAATTGGCCCAAACAAAAATTCTAGAAAAAAATTAGTAGATAGATATATGAGTTTAGTTTCAGGAAAAATTTACGGAATTGGATTTCGAGTTTCGGAACTCGAGATATGAATTTTTAAGAAACTATGACGCAGTTGGACAGCTTGTCCGAATTTGTTTAAGTGCTCAAATAAGTTTAGTAATGCCTCGTGCTCGACTCCGGCGACGGTCTCGGGTAAGGGGGCATTACATTTATTGGTATCAGAGCAGGTTTAGTCGGTTCTCGGACTAACTTAGTATGTGTAAAAGTTTAGCTATACATGCCATGCCACTGATCTGTGATAGTGTGATGTTTTCCGACGCGTATAAGTACCGTCTTATTTATACAGGGTACTCTCCAACCGAGCTGCGCTGACCATGTTCAATATTATGTGAAGGTATTTGAGTAAAGTTATGATTATGATAAGTCTCGGTTCAGAAAAGTATGAATAAAAGTTTATGATACATATGTGATAATATGTGAGATGAAAGTTCATGTTATGATAAATATCCATATTTGCTTAATACTCATATGATGTAGTGTATGTGGCTTACTTGATAAGATGAACGGAAAAAAAAAATAGAAAGTAGTAGAGGTATGAATAAAGGTCATAATATCATGATACGAATGAAAATGTCCTGGCCTTGATTGGACGTTGAATGTTGATGAATGTTAATGATATATAATTTTTATGAGATAAAGGATTATAATGAAATGAACTTATCTATGTTAAATTGTTGGACTGAATTATATGATTGTAATGATGTGTACATGATGATGCACGAAAAGAAAGTTGTGATTGTGATGCAAATATCTGTGTTTGTTTGGCCTTATATGATGTCATGAACATAAATTAATTTAAATAAATGAATGGATAAGTAAAGTTATCTAGAAAACATAGAATGTATGCATAAGTATATTGTCTAAATGGGACAATGGGAAAATTTGAGTAAGCCAACATGAATATTGCATTGCCTGAATAAATGATATGATTTTGATGATGTTGCTATGATGATGGAAGTTGTGTCATATGTGTATGTATAAGAAAGTCGAGTCAGAGGTCCTACAACCCCTCCCCCTTACCGAAGTGGTACTTATAATGGAATTTCATGAGATTTGTATTGAATAAGTTTCCAGTTGAGAACCCAAAGAGTTCAGTGATAGAATAATTATAAGTATGATCAGAGATTGAAAATGAGCTGATAAGTAAAGTCTGAGACAGTAAAGTATCGGATTGATGTAAAGATTATTGGAGTTATGCACTGTCCCAATTAGAGAAGGAATTCTCTTTGGTAAATCGAATTACTCAGGTGCAAGGTCGAGAAAAGAGTAAATCGAAATTTATTCAGAACTGGCCTTCTTTAGTGAATGGTTTAATATGAAATTTGTGACGGCAGAACTAGTTAGGGAAATGATATTTGAAATGTGAACTATCTGAGTGTGATAGTTATGACTGGGCAGATTTAGCAGTCTCTTTTGAGATGTTCTATGTGTTTACCCGTTCTTAGAAATATTTCTATGTCTATTGATCTTCTGAAGAAATTTTTGTTATATGGGAATGTCTTTTAATCCTGATGTTGGATGAAAGCATTGGTAGTCTGACTGGTTTATAATTTATATTGCTCTATTTCATCGGGTATTCTATTTCATTTTGTCTGATAAGAATTGATGAAAGAATACGTATGATATTATGATTTTGTTTCTTCTACTTGATGCTTCATCTGATATATATGTATGGGAAGATATATTGTTCTTGTTATATTTGACTCTAGTGGGATTAAATGATGTTTTCTTTTAGACTTTCTTTCTTTGAAGAATTATCGGGGTATTCTGTATTTTCTCTATGAGTTTGGTTTTCGATTCTCCGGCATAGTATCGTATCTTGGGTTTCTTTATCCTGGATCTCTTTATTCTGGATTTCTTTATTCTGGGTTTCTCTATCTTGGATTTCTTTATTCGGTTTTCTTCTTATCTTTGCTCCATAATTTGTCAATTACGACTCATGTTCGAAGTACGTTCTTCAGCTTGTGATAATCATGTCAAATATGACTATACTTCTAATTGATCTTGGTAATGTGGTGATTTTAGTATTGGGATTTTTTTTTCTAATTTCTGTGTAAGGATTTGACATCAGTAAAGGCATAGGTGATAAAAGCGCGAGTTTCAGTCGGTATGGTGAATTATTTATTTGAAAGATTTCGTGTGACAATTATGTCAGGATTATTTTTCTCAAGTTTGATAATAGAATTTCATTTTTGTGCTGATAAAAAAGTAAATAGTCTGAACGAGAAGTGTATATTTATTAGAAAGAGTTGGATATTAGTTAAAGTCACTATGAATGATAAGGTTTTCGTCTTGTGAAAGCTGAAAAGTTTATTACATGTTGACAGAGTTCGGATAGATGAGAATATTGGTAACCGAAGCGTCTGAACTAGACTAGTCTACATTGAGCAAAGACTTCCTGACTTTCAGTAATGCACTGTTGTATGAATTGTGATATGTTTCAAGACAGTGAGGTAATGTGATAGTTTAGAGCATTCGATGTTCCATAAAATCTGAGTTATTAAAGAGGTTAAAGCCGAGCATTGGGATCTATCAAAATTATCCTTGCCAGTGTTGATATTGGGATGGAAATGAAAAGTATTATTCTTGAGGCCATATCAGAATTATTTCTATGGCGGAAAGAGGAAAATGTGATGTATCCTATTCTTAAATGTTTGGCGAGATCTATAAATCATATCGGTATTGAATGAATTCCTACTCATCAGATTCATGGAATTTCAGCTCTCTTTGATTGTTGGATTTCTTGGAATTTCGGTCTCCATTAAATCAAGTTGAGATACAGGTTTTATGTCATGATATCATGGGAAACTGAGAAGGGTTGAAAATTTAAGAACAATTAAGAGATGAGCCCGTAAGCTTTCAGAATATATGAGAAATTAAAGAGATATATTGGAGGCACCGCCTGAGTGAAAGTTCTTCAGCACCGAATATGAAATTGAGGAATCTAAGTGAAGACCACTTTTCTGGTAAGATTTTCGGGGACGAAAATCCCTAAAGGGGGGAGAGTTGTAACGGCCCAAATTTCAGTGATATCGGAACAGTGATTTGAGATCACTAAATCCGACAAGTATGTTTAAAAATTTAATAAATTAATACTTATGAGTCAAGTGTGAATTTAGAAGAATTTTGAATTAGTGAATTTTGTGTAAAAAAAAGAGAGAAAAGAATTTAATAAGTAAATTGGGTCTAAAACGAGGTATCGAGACCTCGAATTCATAAACCGAGCCATAAATATTTTTAAAAATATTTATGGAGTGTAAATAAGTTAGTATTAAAGTTTCGTCAAGAAATTTTAAGATTTCGGTAGTTAATTAGGTGAAAAGGACTAAATTGAACTAATTGTAAAATTGTGAGATGTGATTAAATAGCTTAAGTATTTAAAAAGATAGATTTAAAGAGCAATTAGACCCAAAGGTTAATGGCTGGACGGTTTGGGTATGAAATAAGCAAGAAAACAATGTGAACAAGGGGCAAAATTGGAAATAGCATAAAAGTTAGTAATTAAATAATGATGTAATTGAAAAATCTAGACATTTTCTTCATCTTTCTCAGCCAGAAACGTCGTACCAGGTCTCCTATGCTGGTTTTTCATATTTTTACACCATGTAAGTTCAATTTTTACTATTTCTCAGTAATTTTTATGTTTTGGTGACTTTTACAATTAGGTCTAATCATCTAATTCATTAGTTTTTGATTTGGTGGGTAAAATTGGAAGTTACCCTGGCTGAGTAAGGGTAGTATATGATGAATTATTATGAAATTGAAGTTCTAATTTCATATTAAGGTTGTTTTATTAAGTCATTTTGATAGAAAATGGTATTTAGGACCTAATTGTGAAAAAGTTGTGAATTAGATGTTGGTGTTGAAATTGAGAATATCAAAGGTTGTGAACTAATTTATAATGATAAAATAAAGTGTTAATTGAGAAAAAATTAGTTCAATTGATGGGTGAATTGAGTAGGGACTAATTTGTAAAAACTGTAAATTTTAGGGTAAAAGTGTAATTTCGAAATTTAAACAGCATAAATTGTGAAGTGAAGTAGAAATCAAATAAATGCTAATGAGTAGAAATAATTTATATTATAGATCAAGAGAAACGAGATTCAAGTCGTGATCGAGGGAAAAATAAAGTTTACGAGGAATAGGCTCGATTGCTAATATTTTATATCGAGGTAAGTTCATATGATTTTTAATAATGCAATGTGTAATTTAATGTTTTGAAATGAAAATTTCATGAATGATATAGTATATTATTGTATATAAAATGTCATTAAACTGTGATAATTGTAAAATGATATTTGAATAAAAGTACAAATTAAATGGAACAACGGACTTGAGTACTTTCATTCAGTGGCTAAGACGAATTGACGGAAAAGACCATGGTTGGACCATGGCAGCATGTGAAATGTGATTTCCGTATAAGACCATAGCTGGGCTATGGCTTCGGAGAAATGTGATATGTGCTACTGTATAAGACCATATCTGGGATATGGCATCAGTGTGATATGTGATCCGTATAAGACCATGGCTGGGCTATGGCCTCGGTATGTGATATGTGACTATGTGCAAGACCATAATTTTACTATGGCATTGTGATAATGAGGTACTCAATTCCGTAGTTGTTCCCTAATTTGATTATGAACGAAAATGTAAAATGGCCCGAAAAGATTAAGAATTGGTGAATACTATGAAAATGACACGATTTGGAATAAGTTCTTGATACTTGATGACATTGAGATTATGGATCTATGCTTATGAAGCATAATTATGTGTTCTTACCATGATGGATGAAATGATATTGTATGGATTTAGTGAATAATAGTGGTGAATGAATAAATATGGCCTTGGCAGTTTTGGATTACTGCAGTAGTGTAACTTTTGAAATTCACCATAAATTGTGGAAATTGAGTTAAGGGCTGAATAAAATATGAGATTAAAGCCTGATGAGTCTAGTTTCATATAGAGGAAACGGTGCATGCAATTGGATTTTATGTTATAAGATATTTAAATTGTTGTGAGACAGAGTTTGAATGACTTCGAGATCCCCTGTTCTGATTTTAGAAAATCATTAAAAATTGTACAATTGTGGTGTTTTATCTTAAAAGCATGTTGGTAATTGCTTATTAATTTCATATGGACTTACTAAGCATTTATGCTTACCCCTCCTTTTCATTCCTTATAGTTTTGACAAGCTAGCTCAGAAATCGGGAACGGTCGGAGGCCCACTCACACTATCCGTATACCATCTTGGCATAATGGCTTGTATATTTTGAGTATGGCATGTATAGCATTATAATCATTTTGTATATATGGTCTTATGATATGGTTATTGAGTGGTATGGAAATGCTTGGTAATGATTAGCCATTGGAATGGCTAATCATGATCATATTTGGTGTTATGTATGTCAAATTGCTAGCTAATCCATGGAAACCATGAAATAGGTAAAATTTACCATAAAATAGATTCAGACAGCAGTAGAGATGAGAATTTGAAAAATAACTAAAAATAGTAGAAATGGAATTAAATAATGAATAAGTTATGGAATCGAAGCTTGATGAGTCTATTTTCATATGGAAGAAGCGAAACAGGTATATGATCTATATTTTATGAGATGTTTAAATTTTTGTGAAACAGGGCCAGAGCAATTTCTGGATCCCCTGTTTTGAATTTGGAAATTCACCATAAATTTTAAAAAGATAATTAGAAGTCATGCTTTATATGTACAGATTCCTTATTGAGTCTAATTTTATTAGAAAAAAACGGCATAGTCATTTAAGCTCTGTACAGGGAGATATCTGATTTGTAATACACAGAGGTCAGAGTAGTCGAACCCTGAAACAGGGGAGACTTTAACTAATAAACTGTACTAATTGGCCCAAACAAAAATTCTAGAAAAAAATTAGTAGATAGATATATGAGTCTAGTTTCAGGAAAAATTTACGGAATTGGATTTCGAGTTTCGGAACTCGAGATATGAATTTTTAAGAAACTATGACGCAGTTGTACAGCTTGTCCGAATTTGTTTAAGTGCTCAAATAAGTTTAGTAATGCCTCGTGCTCGACTCCGGCGACGGTCTCGGGTAAGGGGGCATTACAACTAGTGCCCTCACATTTGGAATTGATACCAAATTTTTTTTTTACAGAAATTTGGTGCCCCATTGTAGGAGGCAGCACCAAAAAATAAAAAGAAAAAAACTTAGATTCGTGTCACCACTTATGAACCTGTAACCAAAATTTTTTTCTCTAGACATTTGATGCCTCTATTAAAGGAGGTGACACCAAAAAATAGTTTAAAAAAAATAAATTGCTCCAAGAATGCCCATGAAAATACAGTGTGAAAACACTCAGGTGTTACCTTAAAAAGTGGCGACACTAATTTTTTTTTTTTACAGATAATCATTGGTTTAATAATTGAATGATGATTGAATGGGACTTTAGATGTTGCCGCCTTGGAGAGTGTTGTCACCCAAACAAACTGTAGATTTTAGGTCATTTTTCCTAAATAATCTAATACCTAGGTCATTTTAATAAAATTTTAATATTATTGAGTTAGTTTTCTTTTTAAAAAAACCCTTCTTTTTCTTTTCTTTTTTTTTTTCATTTTCTTCCTTTTTATTTTTTACTTCATTTTCTTTTTCCTACTCTAGTTGTCCTGCTTCTACATCGCTGTTAGGCCACCATCCGGTCTCCTTCGGTGAGCTTTTCGACCAACGGCAACACCGAAGGTACAAATAGCGGTCCACATGGTGCCACGCAATTAGCTAGCGCCGCCATGATATTAAAAAACTAACGGCGTTAGAGAAAAGTATTAATTTAGTTGATAGAAAAACAATTCGAGTAACAATCTGAGAAAAAAATCTCTTAAATATCAATTTGAGAGAAGTTGACAAATTTAAATACTAATTTTATATTTAAGCAAAAAACAAAAACAAAAACAAAACTTAATTATCATATTTGTACTTCCTATCATTTCCCTAGACCCTGCTAGTAATAAAGATGTTCATTTCTTAAAATATCTCATATACATAGGTGAAAACAAAGAAATGGGTTAAATTTATCGTGACGGGAACAAAAGTAAGCAAAATTGTACGAAAAGGAAAAAGGAGTACGAAATAACCATAACGGATGCCTTAAATAGACATCAAGTGGTTGATATTATCCCTCCAAGACTAGAACTTCGTGTTTCATATGATGAATCTATCAAACTCAATCGACCATTAACAATTAATCCTAATGTTGGTGGATTTTTTTTTATTTTCTTTACTTTTTAAATGTTATTTATTTTCAATTAATAGACATTTATTATACATTAAACTAATCCTCATATAATTAAAAGATTTAATGAATGTTAGTTTTCAAAATCTAAATTCACTATTTAAATTTATTTCAATTAAATGGTGTTAATTTTAAACATTCCATTCTTAGTATTTTTATTGAAAATTTAGATGCCTATATACTTAAAAGTGCATATTATCTTTATGAATAATTAATTGTAGATTTTTTTTACTTATAAATTTTTTTTTAACATGATATTTAGAACTATTCATTATCCTTCCTCAACTTATGAATAGGAGGATAATGCGTTTCAGTACACTCAAATTCACGTCCTCCTATATTGATAACAATACTCATACCAATTTTTTATGTTATAGTTAAATTGTTTGGTAATAAGTTAATAGAAAATATTCGTGTTATTAATATGTATTTCATTTTATAGTATTTATTTTTAACATTTTTTTTTGCACTTGATTTGTTTGGAAAATAGTTTCAAGATAATATTTAATTAAACATATGTTTTAAAAAATTTACGATAAAGTTGAAATTTTATTTAGTTTAAAAACAATTTTATTAAGAAATATCAATTTTTAAAAGATATTTTAAAATATATCAATTTTTAAAAATATTTTTAAATATATAATTTATTTAAGGAATATGAGTTTGAAAATAAGATGTCTAAAATTTCGAATTATGTGCTAACAAAGTTTTATTTTGATTGACATCGGTATTATTATGAATGTAAAAAAGTATGGGTTCAAGCACGCTTAAGTGCGTTTATACTCTTATTTAAGGATTGAATGTGATTATAGGTAGTTATAGACATGATATCAGTTTGGTGAATATTTTTAATTAATTACAGTTAAATCTTAACTTGTTTTTGTCTTAATTTGTATGTATCATAATACACAACATTTTATTAGTTTTTTGAATTGGAAACTTCTTATCTGTGTTCTTTACACATTTTCACTGTATTCTATTAAAAATTGCATTGTACTAAAGTATCGGCTAAATTAGCTATCTATGATGTTATTTATCTTTAATTGCCTAAATAGGTCGTTTTTTTGAAAATTTAGAGAAATAGGTCGATTTTGGAGAGAGAGTATGAAATCGCGTCTAGCTAGACACGCTTTCTGCACAGTTGGCAAGAAAACACGTTCAACTAGATGAGCTTTTACACACTCTCTCTAAAATCGACCTATTTCTCTACATTTTAAAAAAAATGACCTATTTGACCAATTAAGAAAATGGTATATGCACAATTTCGCCCAAAATGTCACTAGATATATAATTTGTTTAAATAAATAGTTTAATATATATTTTTAGAATAGTAATTTTTTCAAAGTCTTAATCTATCTCAATATATCAATATCAATCAAATTAATTAATAAAAAAATTATAACAATTAATAATTTGTTATTACATTTACCATGCATATAAGTAACGTAGAATATCGTCTTTTAAATTGTTACAACAATAACGATATTGATCGATTTAAGACGCGAGTGGGTTAAATAATTCTTTTTTACTTAAGCTTAGAAAAATAAGGAAGGTCGAATTTCTTTGCTTTTTTGTTAGAAGATACCATCGTTATTTACTCTAATTTCAATTTAGAAGGAATTCTAAATTTTCGATTTAGTCTCGATTCGATTCTAAAGTGAAATTTGAGCCTCAAGGGCTCTCATAAATAACTTTATGAATAATATCCAACATGAATGTTAAATAATAATATGAGATATCTGTATTTATCTATTTATTCTGATAATACTCAATAATCCTGTTCTAACCACAGGTTACATAAATAAAATAAAATAAAAATATTTTTCACGAAATGATAGATAACTCTCGTCTACTTTACATTTTCGACATTATTTATAAAAAATAAAAATAATTAATTTAATATTTCAACCGTTTCTTCTAAAAATATAATTTTTTTATGAAAATATTATTTTAAAATTTCAATTCATGGACGGTTACTACTTACCATATAGGTAAAGAATCGACTGTGCATTGGGGGCAAATCTAATTTCACATATCCACGCGCATGTAAGGCACGTGGCACTAAATCCTTTTTTTTTTTAAATTTCTGAAACTCATTTTAAACGAAATTCATTCTCTTTATTTTTCTCTGCTATTGAAACGAGAGAATTCTACAGAAAGTGAAAAAGAAAGCGTTTTTTTTTCTCTGTAATTTATGCAAACGGGAAATCTGCCACAATCTCTCTCGATGAATTCGCCTTTTGGAGGACCGAGCGCGTCGAATCCAACTGCTGCCGGAGCTCCGGCGAATAAGGATCGGAAAATGGCAACGGCTGAGCATTTAGTTCTCGATCTCAGCAACCCTGATCTCCGAGAAAACGCTCTTCTGGAACTATCGAAGGTAATTTAATCAACCAAGTTTTCTATTTTTTTTAAGTATTTAAGTTGATAAATTGATGCTCATTGTTCGTAGTCTCTTTTGTATGGCTTTCATGAAGTAGGGTTTTGATTTAAAGAAAGTAGGTAAATTGGTGGATATTTGATTTTGATTTTGATTTTTTTATACTTTTAGTTTATGAGGAATCCGTAGGAACTATCTGTGAGAGTGTTTTTTTCTCCTTATATTTATGTGGATAGGTAGAGATAGTGCAGGATGAAATCCAGGAAATAACTCCTGTAAACGTGTTATGTCAAATTTTTTTTTTGTTAATTTATGGGTTTAGAGATGGTTATTTTCCTGAAAAAGAATAGAATTCATGAAAACGTGTAATGGCATATGGATAATGGGCGTTTATATGATTTTGGAAAATTAGTTATTGTAATTCTTTGGAAATTAATACTTGTGTGATAATGAGAGAGTTTTGTGTTCTGGAGAAGGACAATTAGATTATGATATTGCTCACCTGGGGGAAAAGACTACCTGAAAGCGGTTATTATTAGAAGTTTGGACTGAATTAAGAATATGTTGATTATAATCGATCTAGAGCCTTGAAATTTAAGAATCTTCTCGCTGATCTACACTATATCTCGCGTCTGAGAGCGGTTATTGTTAGAAGTTTGGATTGAATTAAGAGTATGTTAATTACGATCGATCTAGAGCCTTGAAATTTTAGAATCTTCTCACCAATCTACACAATATCTTGCATGGTATCAAATATTAGAAGAGGGTCGAATTACGAATGCGTTACTTATGTTCCTTCTAGAGCCTTGGAAATTTTAGAATCTTCTCACTAATCTACTCTTTATCTCAAATGGTATCAAGTTTTTTGAGTCTTGTTTTAAATGTGATCTTTGACATGATTCTTTATTCATATGAGTTATTTATAGCCTTTCAGTCTTGGTCTCTAGTGTCCTTTTTATGGTTGCATTGCATGTCATATGTTGAAGCTCCTTAAAGGTATAATGGCCCTAAAGGAGATTATATGTATTTTTCATTTGGTTCTTTTTTAGAATACCCCCCTCATGTCTATTTTTCTTATGGATAAAATGGGGTTGGAAACTGAAAACTGCATTGGCTCTTCGCTTTTCCCCTTTACATGTGATGCAATATCAATTTTCTCATGCAATGGCTTTGGTTTCATTTTAAAGCATTTAGCATTTCATTAAGCACATTTGCGTGCATTATCTTCATAATGATTTTGAATATTGAGGTTGAAATACTTGTCCTTTCCTGAGAGTAGCAAATTAGTCAACTAGTCAACTATTCAGTACAGTAAGTGATGTGGTGATATGGAAATATGGGTGGTTGATTGAAGTGAATTCATCATCTTTGAAAATAAAATATAAGGGTTCATTGTTATTTATAAAGGTCAAAAAGTAAGGTAAATAGCTCAGAATAATTCTTTCTTTGTGCACAGTTCTGCAACTTAATCTCTAATGTTCTTTCTCTATATGTGGTTATGTAATTTAGCTGTTCAGCATTTGTCTGTTACTACTATAAACTAGCGTCTACCTTTTTATTTTTAGAACAAGGAATTATTTCAAGATTTGGCTCCTTTCGTGTGGAATTCTTTTGGTACTATAGCTGCACTCATTCAGGTATGCCTAATAAACTTGTTTTTGTTTTTATTTTTAGAAGAGAGAATTATTTCAAGATTTGGCTCCATTGTTGTGGAATTCTTTTGGTACTATTGCTGCACTTTTACAGGTATGCTATTTATAGCTGGTACTTGGTAGTTCAAATTTACTCCCCTCTCTTCTCCCTATCCCATTTCCTTTCTTTCCATTTTTGTAATTTTCTTATTCACTGTCAAATGCCCGGAGGCTTGGTAGAGAACTTGGTAAGTTCATTTGATCACCTTTCTCCGATTGAGTTCTTGATGCTTTAATTGCGGTACACATCTATTAGCAAGTTGATATTTTTCATGTTTTGGATTGTGTAAGCTAGCACTGTAAGGTTGGACATGAACATTAATGAAAATGAAGATGGGCAGCTAGATATTATTTGAAGTTCCAAGTTAAATATATATATATACATTTCAAATCTAGAATATGAAAGATGTTATGTCAGTGTTGTTTGCTAGGTAACTTTCATGTGCGTCTTGGTTAAACATGCATTTCATTTTACCACATCTATTGATATTTGTTTGAGAGGCCTTTGCTTGTTTTAAGAGATTTTACTTTCTTCATTCTCTTAAGCATAAAACTAAGAGCTCCATTTTCAGTTGTTTGTAGCATGTGAAATTTTTATTGAGTGCAATTTCATTCTGATGCCCGTATTACTTTGCATATAATTTCATTTTAACTAAATTTGAAAAAATATTTTCTCCTTTTAGGACCTACACAAAAAGGAGGAGGATAGGAACAGGTAGAAAAAGTGGTTTTATTAATTGGAGATATAGTAGAAAGGATTATTACATTTTGGCTAGTGAGAAACTTCCTTAGCCGAATTTGGCAGTTTGGGGTGCCATACCTGTGTTGACATGATCCGACGTGGGATTCGGATCAGATCTGGTGAAAAGTGGACATGGCGGTGGGTGAGAACTGATAAGAGAGAAAAAAAGAAAAGAAAAAAAGAACTTTGATTTGCAAAGATGAGAGAGAAGAGATAGACATGGTAGAATGATGACGATGATAAAAGAGAAAAAAAACCGTTTCAAATAAATGAAAAAAAAAGGGTATAATAAATGCTATACCCTATATTTTAAGTTTACACACTTAGTTTGTCTTTTTAGGAGAGAGAATAATATATATAAATAAATGCCATGCACAGTTTACGGGGAAAGGTGGGAGTCTGATTTATTGGACACCTGTGTCCGACACCCGTGTCCCGAGTCCAGGTAACATAGGTGAGAAATGATTTATCGGAAAAAAATAATTTCAATTTTTTGCTTAAAGTCAATGGTATATCTGATTCAAATTGATCTTTTTAGTTTATTTTACACTTTTATCTTGCACTTGCAAAAGTTTTTAATCATTGAATGTTTTGTCAAAACGAGTGGATTCTTGTCATTTTGAGTCTAATGACCACTTCAGACATGCTCGATGCTTCTTACATATTCTTTAATTAATTGAGCTGCCAATTGGAGATCGAAATATTGTCATGGTTAGGGATTTGTTCTGTCTCAGTTCCCTAATGCTAAGTCATTTTACTTGCAGGAGATAGTTTCAATTTATCCTGTTCTCTCACCACCAAATCTGACTCCAGCTCAATCAAATCGAGTTTGTAATGCTCTTGCTCTGCTTCAGGTGATATCTTTTTGGCCTTTTCTACTGCTTCTCAGATTGAATTTCACTTGTCTAATGTTAACTCATTAATCATAAACCTAACGTTGTCTGAGTTTGTTTTACATTTTTTCTCTTGTTGAAGGGGGAAAAGATAAATTTTTGGTTATTGTTGTATCGGTCAATTAAAAGGCATTGCTAGTCAGCAAATAAAAAACCAAATCAAAGGTTGAACCGATAGGGCTGCCAGTTCCTAGTTCAATTGGTTCAACTGGCCTTTTCAATAAAGGAGGTTTAAAGATTAAATAAATGATTTTAATATTGAACAAGCATTAAATATAGTAGATTCCATAAAAGCATTTGGTTGGGTGTTCAATATAGAACTAAAAGGTAAAAGATACAAATGCCCGCCACATAAAAAAAGACATAAAAAAAAGACTAATGGAAAGCCTAAAACCCGGTTCAATCCTGTTTTCTAACTGGTTCACTTGAAACCCGGTTTATTTATACTTATTGGACCAATAAGCCTTCGGTTCTTGATTCAACCAATCCAACTGGCTAGTCCAATTTTTTGTTTATTTCTGCTAATGTGTGATGATTTGTCATCTTTCTTACAGTGTGTAGCTTCTCATCCAGACACAAGGATGTTATTCCTGAATGGTATGTTCTTATATGATGCTTAAAACATGTCCTGAAAATTTACTGATTTTACTTTGCATTGGTTTTTTTTTTCTATGCTTGAAGTTGCATTGAATATCAGACCATTTTGTGATCAATTATGGATAATACTTTAAATAGGCTAGTGATACTGTCAAAATGGAATTGCCTCTTAAGTACCAAGGCACTCTGTTGAGATTTCTTGTTGCTAAAAATCATAGAAGTTGAATATGCCTAGGGTAGGGAGAGAGAATACTGTTTGAGATTGCGGCATATTTTTTCCATCATAACATTTCTTTTCTTCAGAAAAATTATCCTATACACCAGCAATAGAGTTTTTAAACTTCACTGGGTTTAAATGGACATATTTATGAAAAGTAATAAATCATTTTCCGTATGGAGAACCTGTAACCACGCATATGGATGTTGTAATTTCACCTACAGCTTATAGAATACAATACTACTTTTAATGTAATTTTTCTTTTCAAATAAAATTGCGTTAAGTTAAATGCATCCCTATAGTTGTTATTTTCTAAAATTTTATTCGATAAATGCACTCGTGAGAAGACTACTGGAAAGTTTATATGGTAGCTCTGATTGGTAAATGTGAATAGATTGATATTTACATCTTATAACAATTGCCTTTATTTTCTACTTTTTGAGTGTTCCTGAGTAATTGTATATAATCAAAAGTCAAAGACTAAATATTGCCAAAATTTTAACTTCTCTTAATAACTTTTAGAATTGTGATACAAAAGTGACTTATAGTCTTTTATGTAGGGGTAAATCGTGAACTCAAATTTAATGGATTTTCTTAGTCTTTGAGCTTTTTAGAAGAGAAAATATTGACAGTGGAAGTAAATTGATTTCTTGTTCCTTTTTCTGAGGTTGTAATGGCAGAAAGCTTGAATCAGTGTTGGACATTTGTGTATTTGTCTTTTCTATGTAACTTTGAACTAAAGGTCCTTTCCTGTGTACGACTCCATGCACCTTGGCTATGTGTATAGTTTTTTGTAGAGGGTTACATGGTCTTGGGTGTTTCCACATTATCATTCGGTTGCTTGGTCATTTTGCTTGCTTGAGCCCTTTCTCTTTCCTTCTTAAATAATATCTCTGGAAAATTTGCAATGCTAATGCACTAATGAAGTTTTCTTTCTTGCTTCCTGTATTTATTTAACAAATTACAGATAGTCTTTTGATCACCTGTGTATAGTTGTATGTATTCTATTTGACGTCTCTCACTAATTATTTTTCTTTTTGTAGCTCATATACCCTTATATCTGTATCCTTTCCTTAATACGACCAGTAAGTCAAGGCCGTTTGAGTATTTGAGGCTTACTAGCTTAGGTGTCATTGGTGCCTTGGTGAAGGTAATTCATTCTTTTTCATTTAAGTTGATTGAGTTGACAGCAATGTGATTTTCATGGATTATGATGCCATTATATATTTGACTACAACATGCTAGGCTGAAGGAAATGCATAATCCAAGAGGTTTAAAAAGCAAAGCAGTATTCTATGACTATGATCATGAGGAGATTTGAAGTGGCCTTGTGTAAAATATATGATAAAACATAGAGAAGGACAAAGATATAGTTAATGCACTGCTATAAATAGAATGAGAGACTTTGCAATGCATGATCTGCTACAGTTGATTATAAACTTTAATGGCAGACTTTGGAAATGCATGGCCAAAATGACTTGCAATAATTTGTGTAAAGAACAAGCTTCCATGGCTCTCCTAAAATTCTCTTTGCAATTTGTTCCCTCATATGTTTCACTTGAACTCTGTAATCATAATCAGCTGGCCAGTAGGATCTATCCATTGCATGTTTTTTAGGAGCTAATTTAATGAACTAGGGAGTTTTTCCCTTATTATGTGCTGTTTCACATCTCTTTAGTGTAGAGGGCTGTGTTGTACCTCCGTTATTTTCTTGTTAGTTACTAGTTAGTAGTTTTGTTCCACTCGGAAAATGTAAAAATTGATGTATGTTGTTTTTCGTCCTCTCTTTTTTTTAGTCCCGTGGATCTGAGACCATGCAATAGATGCTCTGTATGTTGGGTTTTGTTCAATATAAAATGTTTGCTTCTTGCAACACATAGTGTGGAGAAAAGATACTATAGCAGCCAATTTCAAACCAAACTAGCAATGATCTCTCTGTTATTATTCATTGTTGTCTGCATAATGATTCTAACAATACTTATAAAATGAGCTTTCTTTCTTTTGCAGGTTGATGATACTGAAGTTATCAGCTTCCTCCTGTCCACTGAGATAATCCCATTATGTCTGCGCACAATGGAGATGGGCAGTGAACTGTCGAAAACAGTTGAGTTTATTGATTTTATAACTTTGCTTTACCGGTTGTCCTAAATTATCTTCTTTTTCTGTTTCCCTACATATTCCATCTGAAATATGTTTTTTAATCTAGTAGCAAAATTAGGAAGAATCGTGTAATTACCAACATGTGTTTGGAGGTGCCCATGGCTGCCCAGGCCTGCAAATACATGCATGTTTAAAATTTTTTTTGGCAGACTTGAACACTCACTTCCATAACAATGCCAAGAATATCATCAGCTAATGTTTATTGATTATTAGATATTCAGTAACATCATTTATGTTTTTATCATAAGCTTTATGCCAAATGGGACTCAATGGATGGGCTTGTGTATCAAATTTTAAGCTCTATTTGAACTTGGATTTGAGAATTTTTCGTGAACTTGGTATTGTATTTGTATTTAGGTTTAGGCTTTTTAGCTTTGTAGAACCGGTTGGTCTGGAATTTTGGTGGCCATTTGGGTCAGCTTGGCTTTTGCTATTGGATGCAGAATGTTGTCGAGCATGACTAGTATAAAAGGGCATGTTCTCATTCTGTTGAGTCTGAGGCATGTGTCAACCAATAAGTGCGGTGATGTGATCACTGATTTGCTGAACGTCCATTCTTATCCCCGCCCATTTTGTATAGAGATTATTGTAGCATCATGTTTTACTTGAGCTATAGTATTATGTTATGGCACAGGGCTGCATAGGAGGCATCCACTTTTGGAGAACAATGAAATATCTGAACTTAGTGTGAACATGATAGCTGTTGTACCTCAACTGTTACAGTTAATTCTATCATATTAATTTTTGATAAGCTGTATCCAGGATTCATCGCATTATGCATAATATCGTTGCTTTTTTTATGTGACAAATGATTGTTTGATGGCAGGTTGCTACCTTTATAGTTCAGAAGATTCTACTAGATGATGTTGGCTTGGACTATATTTGCACCACTGCAGAGCGGTTTTTTGCAGTTGGTCGAGTTCTGGGTAATATGGTTGCAGCACTTGCTGAGCAGCCCTCTTCGCGACTACTGAAACATATTATTCGATGTTATCTTCGTTTGTCAGATAACCCAAGGTTTGTGATGGATCATCATGAGCTCACTTGTCATTTTTTGGCTCTAAGCTCGCGTTCTTTTGCATAAAATTTGACATTATTCGGGTTTTCCATCATAATACAGGGCTTGTGATGCATTAAGAAGTTGCCTTCCGGATATGCTACGAGATGCCACCTTTAGCAGTTGTCTTCGTGTAAGTACTGCATGTTACTTTGTATTTAGTCTATTCTGTATGCAAATTCATTTATCATCATATTTAGCCCGTAATCAACCAGAACGGAGACCAGAATCATATCCACTGACTTGTTGATTTAGATAAAAAGGCTTGATTGAGTCTGAATGAGTTGTTCTCATCGGTGACTTCTGGTTGCTGGCCATTATTACGATGAACTGATGTCTGTACATGTTTTCTGTACCTGGAAAAGAAATTTATCCAATCTCGACAGAGAAATCCGAGTTATATCAGTCACTTTCTTTTTCTCATCCACTTTTTTCATGCTTCTAGGAGGATCAAACCACTAGGAGATGGCTGCAGCAGTTGCTTCACAATGTTGGAGTGAATCGAGTGCCAACGCTTCAGGCCGGTGCAGGATTCGATCACATGCTGGTTAACTGAAAATCGTTTGATTTTCTTTCGTTCATTCAAAACTGGTTTCATCTGGCATGGCCATGGAGAAATTCTTCATGGTTTTCATCTAAACTATTATTATCTTTTGGTATTTTAATTTAATTAGTAGTTGTAATTAGTGATTTGCTGTTTGCCCATAGTAGTACAGGATAGACTTAAGCCTAAGGACTAAGTTCAAGGATCTCAGTGTTGTTTTATACATTTATTTAGCTAGTTTTTAAATGCATAATTAAATATTAATGAGGCTGTTCATCTCCCCTTATTTGTATTGGTGATCTATTATTTGGTTAAAATTTTTCGTTAGCCCTTCTACTCTTTCTTAAATTTGGAATTTAGTCCCTGTACTTATATTTTTAGGAATTTAGCCTCTACTTTTTAGGTTTAAAAATACATGTCCAATTGTTAACAAAAAAAAGTGTTAACAATGCCGACAATTGGACTTAAATTTCAAAATCTAAAAATAAAGGGACACAATTTTAAATTTGTGAAGAGTGCAGGACTTACGGAACATTTTAACCTTGTTATTTTAATTTTTCTTCAGGTCCTAATCAAGGAATGATTAGGTGAATTCCTTTAGATTCTTATTTATAAGCCATATTGACCAAATATGGATATCATATCGTGTCAAAGCTTGACTTGTATTATCACCTTCCTATTTGGGTGTAGTCTCCTTTACTATGTCCCTAATCCCTAATGGTAGTCAATACGGTACTGATATTGATTTTAAGATTAAATGAATTTTTACTCGTGTTATATCGGTAATTGTATTGTCTCGAAAGTTATTTATCTGCATTTATTGGTGCAAAATTTTTATTTTAAAAAAGACTCAATTCTTAGTTTTGAAGATATGTGCTTACGAAGTCGTCGTATGTAAAGTTAGATTATATTTTATCTTCTCTATTTAGAAAATGAGCAAATTAATCTCTGTTAAAGATTATATATATGTTTACTGTTAAAAATTAATCCTCTGTTATGCCAACAAAAATTTTGACTGAAAAGATTAAGTATAGGATTTACATGATATTTTTACCTATATTTGAACTATATTTGCACGACAAATTTATTAAACTCTTTTAAGATTTGTCAATTTAGTTTATGCTAACTGTTAAACTTTCTATGTCTAGATAGAAAAATTGATTATATTGTTCAGATTTTGATTAAATTAAGAAGTGAGCCCAATCAAAGCCCTAATAAGGGATAATTGCTTTTAAATCTACAAGATTTAAATTCGAGACTTTATTTAAAAGTTATCAAACTACTCATTACTCGGTTTAGGATTCATATGTGAAATAAAAAAGAGAGATGGAATTATGGTAAAAACTGAAAATAGAAAATTGGCAACATAGTGCTAACAGATTGTCTGAAAAAAAAGAAAAACATAAAATAAAGGGCTACAGTTAGCATGAAATTTACTAAACAAGTCGAAAATTACACACATTACATAATTTATAACAAAAACCATGAATTTCCCACCAACTCCATAGCTCCGATTGCCGCGAACATCGGAAAACATATAATGGCTGCTTGGGGTGCTCATAACATGCTGTCTGATCTTGCAGGCAACCTCCTAAAGAAGTTAAGAGGTGTCGATGGAAGCTTGTGACGGAACCTCGGGTGTCGTAAAATGTAAATTCCTGCAAGAAGAGCAACGACTTGGAATGGCGTAACGTAAAGAACCAAGGCAGCGATCAAACAGAATGTCACAAATAATGTGGTTGCTCTCGGGTCTCTCCAGCTTAGCAAGGACTGAAATCGTTCCCCTTGAGTTGCGAGGTCACCGATCACAGTTTGAACTCTCCCAGCTATACTTCTTAAACGATCGTACCTCATCCGTACGATATCGGAAGGTCGAGAAGTTGGGAAAGTATCGAACTCTTCGTCTAGTTCATCAGGATGAGCTGCATCAGCATGTGAAAGCCGAGTATCCATATGAGGAGGGTGTCGTGGTCTCCACCGATAGTTCCATATTCCAATTAAGAAAAGGTAAAGAAAGATTGTTGGAAGTATCAGCTCGGGATAAAGGACTAAGATGATAAAAAGGATATGGATTAAAATCGTCGTAAGCGGGTTTCTCCAGTTACAGATTTGATCGAACCATTTTCCGACAGCAATTAATCCACTTAAAACACCCATGATTCGGAAAAAATTAGCTTTACTTCTCCTCATACTCCACATATGCGAATCGACATCGAGCATGTACTCGACAACTTCTTTCCTCAACGGTGGCTCGGCTCGACTGAGTCTCGTTGAAACAATCTGCATAGCTTGATGCCTTAAAACATCGAGTTGAATCACCGATAATGGATGAATGTAATGCATTTTTGGTAGTAACGGATGCGAGTACATATGCAACATGTTAATCAAACTCGAACAAGTGAATCTCAATGCCAATTGGATTTCGCCCGTTTTTTTCACGCCTGATGGATGCAGCACAAGTAAAGGATACGAGTGTGTATACACCCTATCAGCTTCAAGCGTAGAAAGCCGAATTCGTACCTTTCCGATTCTCGCGTCTCTAGCCCCTCCGGCTCCTCCATGTACATGTCCGTTATCGAAAACACCCACTGTGATAACAGTACAGGTATCGAAAACCTCCCAAGTGTATTGCTCGTTCCACCTTGGCATAAAGTTATCGACAATCGTCCTCGTCCGGATCCATTTCTGCCCATACTTAGCTACACAATAAGCATCCGTAGTTCCTCGTCCATCTTTTGTTTTCATTGGCATAAGTCCATGAGCACTTAAAATACCGAGTTCCAAAATCCCGATACTAGGTCTCCATAACTGTTTAGCTGTCGGCCTAAGATCACTACTATAATGAGTCGATTCATCCAAAACATGATATCCACCTTCTAAACAAATCCTCAAATGAATCCTACTAGCAAATTTAATCTCTTTTTTCTCTCCATCGACAATCACATGTTTCTCGAGATTAAGCCATTGACTATTCACCGGTCTATGGTCCAACCTTCGCTGCACGATATGTAAAGGAATCACACATTTCCCCAACGTTTCGTCTTTGTTCCCCCCGACCCTATCTTCAACACTTAGCACCAACGGCTCTTCAAACGGCTCGGCAACCACAAACATTAAGTCCTCATTCCACATCGGATTAATAGTCTTACTTTGAGATATCCGAGTCCTCAAAGCTTGATTTCCGAGCATTGCTTTCACGAAAACCTCGGGGAACCGGCTTTTGTCATTAGGTACCAAATCTTGAGCTTTGATCACATTCACTCTCACATACCAAAGCTTAGGCGAAAGATAAACTTTCGACCGGATACTCGCAACAGCATCCGGACCAACCGATGCAGCATCCGAGTGCCAAGCCTCAGGAAATGCTTCGTCGGCTTGTGTCCCCATCCAAACAGCAAGCATTAACTCTCCTTTAGCTTTATCCCCCTTCCGATCCTCCAACCGATACCATTGCGGTGCCAACGGACTATCTGGTGGAATTCTTTTCGGAATCTCATTAAGATCGAACAATGCCCTCCCGATTAAATCATCGGCCACCACATCTTTATCTTTCACATATACTTCTAAAACCGAAGCTTGAATCCGTTCTTTCGAGAACGCAAACACTTGATTCCATTCGGGATTGTTCTTCTTCTCGAAATGCTTAGTAACTCCTTTATAGTTCCCTAGCTTAACTTCAACATAAGGATCACAGCCACCAGTTACATCTTTCCCCGGTAAATCTTTCGCCTTTACCACACGAACGTAAAGGTATTGCATTTGCTCCACCAGATCATACGTGCTCGATAGCTTATCGCCCGTCACAGCTCCGGCACCGATCTTCGGTGAAGTCTCCTTCAAAGCGAAATCTATAGACTGTGGTGGCTTCTGCATCTTAATAATCAAAAACAGTACTAAACAGCACACAAGACAGATTCAGCAATTTCCTGCTACAAATAATACAAATATATTAGCTAAAAAATAATTTAAAAAAAAATGGGTTTTAAAGATTATTACTTGTGAGAAAGCTTTGAACTTGAAACTGCAAAAATCAAAGAGCAATCAACAATGGTCTAAGTTTCAATGAGCTGTCATTAATTATTATTAGTAAAAAAGAGCATTTAATGTCATTTTTTCTTTAAAAAAAAGGCAAAAACTTGAAGATTCCTTAAACAAAAAGTAAGTTTTTTTTTCTCAGCTACCAAAAAACAACATTAAAAACAGCAAAAAAAAAAAAGAGAGAGAGAGAGACAATGATTCAATAAATGTAAGAAAAAACAGATCTAAAACAAGAAAATAGCTAACCTAAACAAAGAAAATTGAAAAAAAAAAGTATAATATTTAAGCATGCATTATTGATATTATTACACTAAAAAGCTTAAACCAACCCCACAAATAAAATCTTACCATTTTTTTTTTTGTAAGAAAAATGAGGAAAATAAAAATTGTACCTTTGTAGGAATGTAAGAAAAAGAATGAAACTTTGATGAAGAATGGAAAAGAAATTATAAATATTTTTTGAAGTAAAAGGGAGTGTGAAGATTAGGAATGGGGACGTGTGAGTTGTGACACTGAAAGATCTGTTTTTTAAAAACAGATAAAGAAGAAAGACTGAATCTACTACTGGGTACCAACCAAACCGACCTTTTTTTTTTTTTTTTACTTTTCAATGTTTATTTATTTATTTATACTTTTTATTTTAACATGAATGATAGTTGTATAATTTGTTTTCTTCTTGTTGTTGAAATCTAAAACTTAAATTAAAAGTAAAATCAATATCAAATTTTGTTGTCATAACTTTTAAGTTATTAAGTTTAATTTATCGTAAATTATTTAATGACATTTCAAGTAATTTTTTTCATGATGATGATACATAATTTTGGTAATCTTTTTTCCTTAACCTCAAATTTTAAACCCAAAACCTCAAATCTCGAACTCGAACTTTGAACTGAAATCGGGTTCGGGGTTCATGTTTCTCAAAAGTACTTTTTGACAACAATACTAAACACTTTCAAAAGTATTGCTAAATTAGCCTCAAGTTTAATTTACTAGAAATTATTAAATAACATTTCAGTAATTTTTTTCATGATATTAATACATATTTTTGGTATTTTTTCCCTAAACTTCAAACCCTAAATCTAAAACCTCAAACTTGAACCCAAACTTTGAACCCAGATCGAATTCAAGGTAAAGGAATTACCAAAATTATATATTAATGACATGAAAAAGTTACTAAAATATCATTAAATAATTAAAACTGTACCATAGATAATGCGGTGAGGAGGATTCATAAAATGATTTCTGTTAATGCACTTATTATTTGAATTTTAAAATTTTCAATTCTGATTTAATTAAAATTGATTGCTTAAATTATGTTATTACCCCTAAACTTTGTGTAAATTTGTAAATTAAGTGTTGCTTATATTGTTTTTCATTTTTTTGTATAATTACCATTTAAAATTAGTTTTGTTTGGATCGAAGTGGTATTCAGGTAAAATCATTCTAATAATAATAACTCTAAGATTCGAATTTGGTTCAAATGTCTAGCTTCTTCCAACCCATTATTAGTTATTTCTTCAATTTATATATTTATATTTTTTAAATTTTTTAACCTAAATCAACAATCATTAAAAATTCACGAACTGAACTTTTTGCGAGTAACGTGCAAAAAATAATAAATTAACATATAAATATGCATGTAATTTATAGTATGAAATTTTAAAAATAGCATAACTTAATAAATTTATAAAATTAATAATTTATATTAAGTATAAAAATTAAAAAAAGGGAAATGACACGTGGGAAGGGTGGGGTTGGTTAGGAGCACATGCGTGGGGAAGAGTTGTTTTGTTTGTTTGCTGGAATGTGGGGTTGTCCCTCTGACTCCATGTTTGGAGTTTGCCTAATTTCATTTTCTCTTGGGTGACGATAAAACCCCCTTTTTTAATAAATAAATAAATTTCTTGATTTTCTCGCGATATCAACGAGTTACAATGCATAGTCCTCTCCGATAATAATCTAAATATACGTTACACATTTTCTTTTGCAAGCAATCGGTTGGATAAATTTGTCCAGAGTCGAGTTGTCTGAAAAGTGATACTTGAATAAAAATATAAATTTAAAAAATAGGTTTAGATAAAAAAAATAAGATTCATTTCTAAATGAGTTGAGCTTCGAGTAAGTTTTTTCTACTCCGAACTCGGCTCGGCCCAAATTTGAAAAAAAGAAAAGAAACTGTTTTTTATTGTTTTTTCATTGTTTTCGTATCATGTCACTGCTACATTACTACTATTTTGTTATTGTATAATTCTTATTTTATTATTAATTTTGTTACTATTTTAGAGATGTTTGTTTGTTAAGTTACACTTATCTTAATATTTTTTAAGTATTTTTTTTTCCATTTGTTCAAAAACATTTATTTTAAAATTTTTAGTGTATTCTTAAAACTTTATTTTTATATAAAAAAATAGTATAAAAATTTTTAATATGGGTGGGCCGGGCTCAAGTTTTAGCATTTTTATTCTGGCCGAGCTTGGGTAAAATTTTAGCCCATTTTTCAGGTCAGACCCGAGCCTAGAAAATAGGCCTACAATTTTTACTTGGCTTGGTCCATAGACAACTCTACTATTGGAGAAGGGGGTTGGTTTGTAAACAGAAAAAATTTGATGGGGACTTTTACTTTTTATATGTTAGATTGAAGAGAAATTTAATTATTTTTACTAAAATTTTTATCTATTTTTACTGTTAAAAGTTGATGTGATTAATGGAATAATAAAAAACTTACACATGATGTGCTACGTGTACCTTATGCTGATGTATAAAGAACAATTGTTTATCGATAGAAATTAATGAAATTTTTAACTATAAAAATTAATTTACTTATCTTTTAAATAAAAAAACAAAATACAATGGACTCCATAGCACAAACATAAATTAAACTCTGAGCTTTATGCTAATCTTGACATTAAGCTTGGCCAAATTTTTTTAGTTATTAGTGATTTTTCTTTTACTAAAATCAAAATAAATATTTAAAATATATAATAAATTTAGTTGTTATTTTATTAATGGAAGACGTCAATTCAAGAAAAAATATTATACAATTGTAAAATAAATGTGAAAAATTTTTATCTCAATTTTTAAAGTTATGGAACAAAATTCAATGTAGGATTAAAGATTAAAATACATATGTTACTTATGTTAATTTTTTTTCTTCTCGTTTTTATTTTCTCCATTCAAACTCATCCCAACAACAGCAATTGTTTTACGGAGTTTCACTTAAAAAAATATTTAACCATTTACTAATGTTTTTAACATTTTATTAATGTTTCCAAAGATTTACTATTGAGAATTCATCTTTTTCGATGGCGGAGTCAGGGGTTGACAGGAGCCCGGTTTTCTTAAAACAAATTTTTTTTATTTAGACTTTTTAAATTTATAAAATTTTAAATTAATAAGGATAAATTTATATTTTAATTTTTTAAAAATAATAAAAATATAATTTAATCTTTTTAAAAATTATAGAAAATATTTAATTCCCGCTCAGAAAATTTTCTGACTCCACCACTTATCTTCTCTATATCAAATTTTTTTTTTCTCAAAGCTGTTGCAACACCAACTAAAAGTGGAGAAAAAAAATTTTATCTCAAACTTTTGAACCCAAACTCCGCTGTACTGAGAAGAAAACCCAAGAATCAAGAAAATCGAAATCTGGATTATTTTAACATTAACTCAAAATTAATGTACCAAAATGAAATTGTTTGACATTGGCTTTCATTTTGATATTTACAGTATTAGTTTCAGTAAAGCCTTTCAACAATAATTGATAGAAGAGATGACGATGAAGAAGAAGAAGAAGAAGAAGAAGAAAGCAAAAGAAATTTCAGATCTTCAACAAGATCCAAGTCAAGTAAAGAACAGAGACGCTAATCTAATCAATCGTCGACTGAAAAACTTGACCATTCCGGTAATGTCGTCTTTTAAGAACGAGGGTGTCTCAAACACAACTCCGGTGAGGTTTGGGTCAAGGTTTGATGTATCAAGGAAAGTTCAGTGTGCAGGCATGGTGTTGTAGATTTGCTGCTACTTCCAAGAAAATAACTGCTTTAATCAATGCTAGCACCACATTCATGATTTTTGTGAGGCAAAAGTGGAGATTCTCAATCAACATGAATGCACTGTACTACTCTCTTAGTCAGCAATACTTGGTAGGTTTTTAATTATTTTAATATTTATCCGGTTACAGGTGATGAGGTAAAAAAGGTCTGTACAATAATTTCTCACATTAAACGATTTTTGAACACTCACTTATTTCAGTATTGCTCGCAAAATAATTTTATTAAATAATATATTTAAATGAATTGCTTCTTTTATCCACATATTAACTTAGTATTGTGAGGACGTTTCTTTACTCCACAAATATTATTGAAAAAGTATTAAGTTTTTCATTTATTTTTATTTATTTATTTATTTATTATATTTTATAAGACACATGCTATTTTCTTCACCCACATGTGGCATATAAAAAATGCCACATAGGAAGAATTTTTTTTAATTTAATAAGATTATTATCCTCTATAGTAAAATAATAATACAATTTTTTAAAAAAAATACTTCACATTATCTTAAACCAGTAGAATTTTTTTAATTAGTGATAAATAAAGTAATTATGTTAATTTAATATCTAATTTAATTTGGAATTTTTAAAATTTTTAAATGATTCACTCAAAAAGACTATACAGGATTCATAACAAACCCCTAAATACTATAATTGATAATATTTAAAAAATAATTATTAATATACGTGCATATTCAAGAAAGTTTTTTATACGATTTTGAACTTTAAATTAAAAATTTATAGATTTTTTAATTTTAAAAAAATGATATACCACTCTATTTCCTAAATGAGGAATAAAAAATTAGATAATAAAAGAGAGAATAAAAATTAAATTATTAATTTCCTATTTTCAACTTTCTTTCACTAAATACTTTTTTAATTTATTTCAAGTAACCTTATTTAGCAAAAATATCTAAAACCATGAAGTATTGGATGCAATAGTAAAACACATTACACTCTCAAGAACAAACACAAGTTTAAACCTTGAAAACGACATTGTTGGAAAAACCAACCACATCCCAAAAAGATTGGTCTATTAGTCTTCATGGACCATAAAATAAATACGATCATAAATACTTAAAAAATAATAATAGAAAATATCACTTTTTTATGACATCAAGGCTAATAATGTAAATTCACACTCAACACAAGTATTTAGTTTATTTGTAGGGATACCCGAAAAGATTAGCCTTCATGGATAGTAAAATAAATATGATCATAAATACTTAAAAAAATAATAATAGAAAATATCACTTTTTTATGATATCAAGGCTAATCATGTAAATTCACACCCAACACAAGTATCTAGTTTTATCTGTAGGGATACCCAAAAAATTTAGTCTTCATGGATCATAAAATAAATATGGTCATAAATACTTTAATATTAATAATAATAGAAAATATCACTTTTTTATTATCAAGGCTAATAATGTAAATTCACACTCAACACAAGTATCTAGTTTTATTTGTAGGGATACTCGAAAGATTAATCTTCATGGATCGTAGAATAAATATGGTCATAAATACTTGAAAAAATAATAATAGAAAATATCACTTTTTTATGATATCAAGGCTAAGCATGTAAATTCACACTCAACACAATTATCTAGTTTTATTTGTAGGGATACAAATACAGTAAAAATGGAGTAAAAAAATGAGGTATCTAGGTTGCAAATTAGAAATAGTGTTATTAAGTGTAGAGCAAACTCACTATAGAAAGAGTTTAAAGACAAATATGGGACTATGGAAATCAAAAAAGTTACCTTTACCATCTAGAGACTGTAAATATATATCTTCTCTCGGTTCTTCTCGTACTCCGGTTTGCGTTGCGTATTCTAATGCCATCTCGTAATCCACCTGCAAATGTCGAGACCGTAAAATATCAACTATTTTACAGAATGACCATATGGAGATATTGCAAGCAAACAACATAAAACTCACCTTTTCAACATGTTGAGTGAGCTTTTCATATAGTGTTTCTTTGGTAATCAAATGATCGGATACTTTTTGAAGAATATCTGCATCTCCTTCCTCGTAACGTTTCTTTTTCGATGCATGTGACTTTGCCATTTCTTGCAAAACATTGTAAACGGCATTTGAGGCATCGGGGATATACCTGTGCCAGTTGATTGTTACATTTTTTATCGGTTTAAGCTAAATGAAGAAGAAATGCCATTCCTATAGGGCAAGGGACTTGAATTTACTTGCTCAAATTTCGTTTTCTCTCTTGTTGTTCACGCGCCTGCATTTTCTTTACTATTTTCGACTTCAGCTGGATGCAGCATTGCTGAATTGCAGACTGAAAAAAATCAGGTTGTTAGTTTATTCGTTATATTCGTAACGGAAATTTTGATGCAGAAATTAGAAAAGAAAGCTTCCTCACTTTGACAGCACTAGCTATTTCGCTGATATCATCCCCGATGTACTCCTTTCCAGTCCCTTTAAACGGAATTTTCGTGCTTACAATACTCACAAAGACACCAATTTTATCTTGTGTTTGGTTGATCTTGTAATTATTCCAACTGATGATGAAAGTCCAGTTAGAAGCCTTGATTGCAATAACAGTTTTGACAATACTGTCATACAAAGTAAAAGAATCGTATGTGGTGTATCTTACCTGATTCTCTTTAGCGCAGTCCTCGTGACAACATCACCACCTTGCTCAAAAAGAAGCGGTATTCGATTTGCAAATCGGAAAATATTCAAACCCTGGGATTTATGGAGTACTCGTTAGTTCAATTTTCTTGTACAATAACTATAGAGCACTAACAAAGTTTTACTTGTACAAAACCCTGCCACTCCCATTGACATTGTTTTTGAGAGAGGATAAAAATAACAGATTGCCGGAACAATGGGAAACGAAAATATACTTTGCTTTATCCATTCACTCAGGATTTTTTTGTCTTTTATCTTGCCAATTCAAAATGATATAGAAGTAAATAAACTTAAGTTTCAGGAATGCCTGCATTTACCTGTTTAACATCTTTTCCACCCACACTAACACCAGCTTCCACAATGAATGGGTGTCCCTCAAACACTTGAGCACTGTGTAAAATTGTAAAAAGAATCAATCATTTAGCCCAAAAATACGTATCCAACATTATCTTAGCAAGGTTTATAAACAATCCTGGTAGAAATCAGCCCACCAGGGCAAACCTGCCAGAATAAGTTGCAACCATGTCAGGATGTAGCTCCTTAATAATTCCTAACCGAAGATTGTATTCACCAGCAGGGCTTAGACACTGAAAGAAGCATCAAAGTTAACAAGGCAGTTGCATTATAGCTTAGAAGACAGGAAATTGAAATATCAAAGAAATGCAGCTTACATCACCACTGGGGTCATCGAATTTAGCTTGACGAAATAACTGGTGAATTCGAACAATTTGCTGATCGGTGAGAGATTTAACAGCCATTTTTGGACTAAATTCTGGACCCATTTCTCCTACAAAGTGAGCACAGCAATCACAATACAAATAAGGTCAAGATTCTAAAGACAAAACGATATCAACTAAGGCAGGAACATATATACTACTGCCCCTTCAGAAAAATTCCAACCCTCAGTGAATTGACATAAATCATAAATGTCTCTCCACTCCACTAAAATTTTTTACATTTCAGATATATTGAAACTCAAAGTGATAGAACCCCTGCATTATTTTACATTTCTTTCATAAGATGCTTTCGAGGATCATTTTTACACCTCTGTAAATAGAAAAAATGGGTAAAAATGCAATTAACCTGAACAAGATAAGAAATAACATTGAATTCTTGCTCGAATGTGAAAAAGGGTAAAAGAAAAAACTCCCAGAGGAATGAATAGAGAATAACAAAAACCAACTCCAAAGTTAGATCTCCAGAAACTTCTTACCAATTAATCGCTCAGCAAGGGGTTTTCCAATATTTACAAATTCATGCTGAAGAAACTGCATTAGGTTTTGCTTTGAAGTTTCAGCAATAAGACGTTTGATTAGTAGTATGTCAACAGAAGAAGGATGGTGCTTTGTCTCAACAGGGACTGGAGGCATTACATCTGTCCTCCGTGCAAACTTTATGGTGACATTTTTACTGCATGAGGAAAGTAAAACACAAGAAACTTCAAACACAGTTGAGCAAAATTGTGTGCTTGTGTGTGAAGACCGATTGAGATAGAGAGAGAGCATACTCAGGGGCGTCTGATACAAACTTAAATAGAAATTGAGCATATGGGGTGATAACAGCCATTTGTCTCATATAATGCAATATCTTGGACTGCATATACAAACAAAATGATCTTTTAGCTAATGAAACAAAGGAGCACCAGCGGCTAATTTCAATCATCAAGGAAGTCTAAAATGTATAAACATCTTTAAAACTCAAATAAAATAATAAGAAAGGAGCGTCTGCTGCATACACGGTACGTTGTCCAATTTCCCTCAATGACCACTTGAATTTCTGCTCCATGCCATTTATCCTTGTTGTCACGTTTTTCATGCAAGTGAATGTGAGGAATGTTCCTGAAATTAAAAACTCCATTATGGTATAACCATGCACCAAACTCAGGAATATAACTCTTTATCATCAAATCATCATTGTGGGTTTTTCAAATATACCATAACCCTCAGAATAGATACAAAGAAGAGAATTCAGAGTACAGACATCTTCATGAACAAAAATATCCCAGAGTGAAAAATGCAGAGATAAATCAAATGAATATCTGTGGTTTATATTTACCAAAGAAATTGTTGTGGTTTATGAGAAAATTAAAAATACACCTTGCATTCAGATCATACCTATGAATGTCTATATCCAACCTACAGAATGAGAGATAATTTTGACCCCTCATTGATGATGAGATCTCAATCGGCAGGCCTGTACTCATTTTGGACCAAATTAATGCCTGCATGAATACAACTTCAGTAAATTCAATATGTTCCAAACCACGATAGCAAGAAGTAGGAGCCAAATTACATAATTATTCTCTTAACAGTTTTGTTCGATCATAAGCAGGGAAACTAAAATTGAATTGCTTTGAGGTATGATGTCCTATGGGCACTCCACTGCCTGTTCCAGACATTGAACGGTTCCATGGAGGAGAATATTTTCACAAAGATGCAAGATAAATCACAACTGAACATGCAACCTATAGTATGCCCAGCATAAAAAAATTAAGCAATTAAAGCAAGGCACACATGTCAGAAGTATTACCATTTTTGCACCAAGACCAAACTTCCCTCGTGTCTGTTTCAATCCATACTTTGTGCCAGACAGAACTGCATAAACGAGCATTCAGGCAGGGTTAAAATGGAAGTGGAATAAATCGTCTACAATAAGAAAAACGTCAACCAGCAGTTGTATCAAAACCAATCAAGAACTTAATGCCATAAGTAATTTGAACCTCGTCCAAACATGTTTGGGATGTCATCATGTGGCATGCCTCTTCCATTGTCCTGCATTTCAAAAACTCCATTCAAGAGATTTAGACCAAAGGAAAAGTTTTAGAAAGTCATTTACAAGTAGAACAATTTTCTCAAAGTTAAAACACAAAATTCCAATACAGTAAGGAAGGTTGAGATGGGCAGTAATTATACCCTGCATGTCACCCTGTAAAAAGAAGCTTCGCCTCGACCCTTGGAACTCTTGGAAACCGCATGTTCTTTGACTTTCTTCCCAAGGGCAGCATTCTTTGCTTGTATTTCTTGAGCTCGAGCTTCTTTTGCTAGCCTTTTCTGAAAGAGTGGAAACAAATTGGAGCAGGAGAGTGAGAGATCACAGACAAACAGCTAAGAGAAGACTTCTTGAATGCCTTACAACAAATTGATTGCATAACAAGCAGTTGGAGAAAACACCATGCTATAATTTTCAAATGGAAAAAGATTGCAAATCTAACCACTTTAACACATCAAGTGAACTTAACACATATAGAACTCCAAAACATAAGTAACTACATAGTTCAATCAGGAAACTGAAAACAAAAGAGAATGCACGTTAGAAGGCGCGCAGATACCTCACGGGCCTTAGCTGTCTCATAATCATCATATAATTCTTCATCAACACGTTCTCTATCAACAAGCCCAATCATGGAATTGAATTTACTTTTGACAATCTCTTCTCTGCAACAGCAACGCGGATTTAAGGAGAAAACAAATAAATATATACTTCCACTAATTGCAAAAATGATAGCTAAAAGCAATTTCTCTAAAGCTTACATTGTTATTTCTATCACTGGAAGCTCAGATATTGCTTCTGCTGAATCTAACGCATTTTCAACTAATTCTCTGACGGTTGTGTATAGACATTTCCCAGGCTGAAATCCAAGCAGAAGTAAATCATACAATATATAAAATCTTAAAAACAAATCACTTAAAAATAAAATAAAATAAACTTCCGTGATCTGTACTTAAATTTATAGTGTAATAATTGCAAAGCTACTAAAATGAGTCTTCAAAACTTTTTTCAAAATTTTCAAACGCAATTTTCTCCTAATTCCAATTTCATGTAAAAACAAAACAAATTTTAAAGGAAAAAGAAAGAAAAACGTAATTTACATTATCAAAACCAGCAATGTTCTTGTTCTCTGCGAAGAACTCAGCAGGAGACTCTGCATAAACCAAACAAAATTAAAAAGTTAAGAAAGCAAATTAATCTCAGTATAATCCACCAATCCACAAACGTAAATACATATATACAAGCGCAAATCGTATAAATATGTACGCACTTTGCTTAAGAATGCTTTCTTTTTCTTTTTTTGGAGTTTTTGATTTGCCTTTCTTCGTCTCTGTTGGACTTTCACTTTCCATTTCAAATTCTCCGAGAAACAAAAAAAAAATTGTAAAATTAACAAAAAAAATCAAGATGAAATGTTAAGAAATGAAATACAATAGCAGATTCAGGGCAAAAATGGAGATTTTTGAGAAATGTTGGAGCAAAAAAAATTAAATTAGGGTTAGTAAAGAAAGCTTTTCATAGCGTGCGGTCATTTGTATGATAAATTATTGTGCGCGCCATTTTGTGCTTTTGTTTTTTCAAGTTAAATAAATTAGACGATTCCTAATTTCCCGCCAAAGCTTTTTTTTGGTTTCGATTTTTGCTTAGGGATGGTTTTTCGGCCCGAATCTGGTTTGGGATTCGGGCTCGATTTTTGTATCTCTTGATTTATTCTGAATTCGGATTTATTTTTAAAAAATTAGTATGACTAAAGTATCTTTATATTCATTTTACAATTTACAAAAATATTGTTTTAGAATTTATAGTTGTCTTTTTAAATAACATCATCTCTAGGATTCGAGCTTGGATTTTCTTTTTTAGATTTCGAATCCTATTTGACTTGTCTCGAAATATTAAATAACTTTTAGAGTTAATTGCACCAAGCATTTCCAAACTATAATTTTTCGTTCTAAATTGATCCTCAAAATTTAAAACATTCTAATTACATCGTTAAACCATTCATGTTATATCAGTCAGGTCCTTCTATTATTAAAACTGTTAAATGAAATGTCAAATCTTCTATGACATGATTTAAAATAAAAATTTTAAAAAATATATTCCCAAATAACTTTTAAAAGTTAAAACTAAAAATAAATTAAAATAAAAAAAAAATAGAGTAAATGATAAAGTTTCTGTGAAAGTTTTGAAAATCTTAAGACCAAAATTTTTAAAGAAATATAATTTATAAATGTTGAAAGTTAAAGTTGTTATTATCCCAATTTTAAAAACTGTCACTGTTAACAAACCGGTAGGTATTATTAAATTAAATTAAATTATAAATTTCATTGTAGTTTAATATAATTATATGTTAAATAATGTATTTTCGACTAATATATATTTTTTTTTTATTTTTGAAATTACAAGTTCAACTATATTACAATTACAAATAATACATTCTAATAATCATAATATATCCAAACTTATTAAAATAAATTTATATTAGACCCAATGTGGATATAAAAAAGACTATACATAATTAATAAGAGTGAGACTCGACCCTGAAATTTTAAAATTCATAAGATCTTAATTTTACTATTAAATTAAGACATTAACCTGAGTTTAGATAATTACAAAATTTTATTTCGTAAATTAAAAATCGAGTCTAATAATAATCAAATCAAATTTAATAAAACTCGTGAAAGTTGTCAACTTTCTTGTGGGTCACATGGGAGTATGGTTTTTAACTTAATTGTGAAACTATTTATATATAAATATATCAATTCAATCTCTATTATTATAGGGATCTTACAGTTTAGTCTAAATGAATTAATTTAGTGATGATTTTGTAATTTTGTAAAGTTAAGTGATCAAAACTTAAATACACTGGTAATTTAGTGACTTTGGTGTAGTTTACCAAATTCTTAAAATAAGGAAGAAAAATCAAACCCATTGCAACTACGGTGGAACATAAACTAAAATAAATATGAACTTAAATACGGTGGAACATAAACTAAAATAAATATGAACAAAAAACTCAACATAATTTATATAAAGTGAGACTTAAACTTGGAATCTTAAAATTCTTGAGATCTTATATTGAGTTCAGATAATTACAAAAATTTATCTCGTAAATTAGAAATCGAGTCAAATCAAATATATTTAAGTAATAATCAAATCAAGTATAATAAAATAGAGGTTAAATTTTTCCATAAGTCCCTAAACTCTTTACAAATTTGAAATTTAATCGTACTTGTATTAAGATTTTAAAATTCACGTTCAGTTGTTAACACTGTTAATTCTTTTTTATTAAATTGGCCGGTGTGACATTTGAAATTAAAATAATTCACTTAGTAGTAATGTAACTAAAAAAATGACATTGTAATGAACTTGAATTTAGCAAAATAATTTTAACAGTTTTAACAGTTGGACCTAAATTCTAAAATCTGAAAAAGTAGATAAATTAAATTCCTAAAGTTAAAAATACTAAATTCTAAATTTACAAAGAGTACAAAAATTTATGACATATTTTAACTTAAAACCAACCCATCAATTTTTGGCTTTTTTCATTTATTTTTTTATTTTTTATTTTGTAAAAATACTACTTCCTCTTATCTCTAATCCTTTTTAAAAGAAATGGGAAAGAAAGTGAAAGTTGCCAATTTTCTTGTGGGTCACATAGGAGTTTTGGCTTTTAATTGTAAAACTGTTTATATTTAATTGTATCAATTTAGTCCTTATATTATAGGCATGTTATCAATTTAGTCCTCTATTATTATAATTCAGTCTTTGTATTATTAAAAAATTTAAATAAGACCAATTTTTAACAAAATTAACATTCATCTTTTAAAGTAATTCTACACCATTTCGTAAATTTGTGTACGATTAATATTTTAACAATTTAAACGTCATATTTCATACAGATCATGCTTGTCAATTTTGATGTAAATCAAATTTTTTTAACCTGTTATTTTATGTAAAAAACTATCAAACATTTAATAAAATATTAATATATACAATATTTTAAATTGATATCATAAAAATGACAGATCAATTGGATATTTAAATGTTTAACAAGTACAATTATATTAATAAATTTAATATATATAATCATATTTTAACGATTAAACCATTAAAATATTAATCATGCAAAAATATATAAAGAATGAAAAATTTTAAATTAATTTTTTTAAAACAATAAATGTTCATTTTATTCAACTAAATAAAACTAGCCTAATATTTCTAACACAAATTTGTGCCAATAAAAAATAATTTAACTATGATTTGCCTTATAGGGACAAGTAAAAGTATTATAGAGACTTTTGTACTAAAAATTAAATTATATACCGTCCCAATTACTCAAAAGCAAATAAATCAATTATTGTATGATACATTAAGGAACAAACAAATATAATTGAGAGAAGAATCAAACAATTACATATACCATGCAACATATATTTTATTCTGAAATACCAAGACCGATATTTAATAGTAAAAATGGATAAAAAATTTAAAACAATGACCTATTTACTATTTGATAAAAAACACAAACTAGAGTTACAACTTGAAAAAATTGTACGAGACAATACATTGCCTCCACTTAAGTCATACCATGTACTCAAAATGGTTAAATTGATGTGTTACAATCTTTTCTCAAAATAATGAGTGAACAAAATTCGATTTAATTTGAAAATTTCAATAAAAAATCTTGAATTAAATAGTTCAAGTTATTTGGATCAACTCGAATAAAAAAAATTAATTTTTTTAGTTTAACTCGAATATAAATACACAAATCAAGTTATTCGAAAATCTGAATAAGAAAAGACAAACTACGTCATTTTGATAAATATTTCGATTCAATTTAAAAAAATTAATTTGAGTTCAATTGCTAAAATACGATTCATAGACTCAGTAACTCCAAATTTTTAGACTCATATTCAAAGTTGTAGTCAATCTTTGCTCCACTCCAAATTGCAAAGCATGTGCAAAAACCAAGACCCCAAAAAATGACATAAACCGCAATCATATTCTTACCAAAAGATATCCCCTATTAAACAAGGACCAGAAACTGGTTACAAGTCAACCTAAAACTAGAAGGAAAAAAATCAATGTTTCCTGGTGTCCATGTTATTTGAACTAAGTTCAGATAGAATATGTCAATAAGGCTACACAGAGAATAGGGGCATCTAAGAACAGTAGGATTCAGATAAAAGCTAATAATGCCTTTTCCTTTAATAAAAATATGTCCTACATTGACCTACAAGCGATGTCAATTTGAAATTAGTTATAGCACAAATGGGCCTACTTCGGATCCGAAAAAGATCTTGAACCTAAAGATGGAAAGGAACTTATTAGTAAAAATGGAGAAAGAAGTCCAGAGCAAATACTGCGCATTCTCTGTATTTTATTTATTACCATGAGGATAAATGCAAAAGCCTATCATCCTCATCTTAAGGGCATTTTCTTTGTATATATGAAGCTCCATGTTCGTCATACCTGTTACACAAATGCATTTAAAGATTTGAGTAATTTAAGATATACTACTATATTTACTGGTACCGGTCTTGAGAATATCAAGGTTGGGATAATAAGAAAATAATGATAAATATCAAAATTATACATGAACTTTGATACAATTTGCAATGTTGAACATCAACTTTAAATTGATGCATTTATATACATCAAACTTTAATTTTGGTTCAAATTTCACATTTTGCTAAACTTGTTATCTATGTGACACGATTTTCTATTAAGACGCGTAAATTACTAACATGACACTTTATTAGGTGTAAATTACAAACAAATAAATTTAAATTATTTCCACCTAGATTTTAAAAAAAATACACTTGGGAAAAGTATTTCTTACTTACCTGCAAATCTGTTTTTTTTTTAATCTTAGGTGGAAATAATTTAAATTTATTTTTTTTTAACTAATAAAATGCCATGTCAACAATTTTAACATGATTTAACGGAAAATTGTACCACATAGGTAATGGGGTTGTTGCGGGTCGAGTACTCCTTTCCCTTCCCCTTCTTCAAACTCAGATTTCTCTGATCAACGATAGAAAGATCCAATTTTGCATCATTTATTCAATTCTGGTAAGAATCAATGGATTGTGCTGAAGGTTCAAAATCCATTGGATTAAAAATTTCGATAAATCAATTTTGAGATGCTTTTTCTATGAAATGTGAAAATTGAACCAAAATTGAAGTTTGATGTATACAATCACACCAAATTAAAGTTGATGTATAACATTGCAAATCGTATCAAAGTTCCATGTATAATTTTGGTATTTATTCCAAAGAAAAAGTGAAACTTGACGATATGCATTGGAACCATGGTAAAGAAAAAAAAAGGAGCAAACATGATTTGCTTACTCTGACTTGGAGAACCACATTTGCTGGAATGAACCAAGAGATGCCAATATACTCCCTCCTATCCAAACACTGTTTACACACATGTTAACAGCATTTACTGAGAGCAAGAAAAACAAAATTTCTTACTAAAAATTTGCACAAGCAGCTTATGCTAAGATAGGCAACTATAAAAGGTATTTAAGTTGTAGTAATCTGGTGACGAATGGATTAAATTATGTCTACTTTGGTGAATGTTAATTAATTCACTATGGTTTTTAATCATTCCACTTATAGATGCACAGATTTTACATTTTCTGTTTCCACTTTGCACGTTCCATTCTCTAGAGATTCTCAACATCTTGACAATAGCTCCCCTTTCCAATATTTCTGCTTTTCCGATTATAGTACGTTGTACCTGCACCAACTAGTTATTCTTTTCTTTTTTCATCAGTTTACCAACTTGGTCTATCCTTTGGGAAGAAATGATATATGCACTCAAGTAAAAAAAATTGGCTTCTTAAAAATGGAATTTTATTCATGTTCCTACTCGCTAAAACCTTCCAACTGCAAGTTGGTTTCTGAGATAAAATCATGCTGACGACAACATACATGTGAGAGTATATACTGGTTCTAGCATTATTAAGGAGAACAAAATGACCATTAAGGTAGAAGTCCCCAAGATTCTAAATTTCTAACATGGGGGACATATAACCTGTATCATGCAATTCAGACTTTCAAAGTATGCTATGGAATAAGCCACAATCATTAGTTAACCACATGGGAGACAAATGAAACAATGAACCCTCCAACAAAGACTATTGATGATGGCTAAAAAAATAAAACAGAACTTCTTGAGACTAGAAAAGAATAGAAACTGCAAAGCGAAACAGATAAAACCAAAAAAAGATAGATCAGACTACAGCGAACCTGAATCTTCTTTCTGTTGCATTTCCACTTGCCAGTACTTTAACTCTAGCAGCTTGAGGAGATTCCTTCATATTGACAGACAATGAAAGTGTTATTTTGCTACCAAAATTTTAAGTTTACCAACATTCAGAAGTAACCTCAAATAATCTCTATTGCTAAATTTTAAGTTTATTCTACCAATGCGCAGAGCTAACCTCAAAAAATCTCCCTTGTCCATTCATCATGACAACTACTTGTCAATGAAAATTATTTATACAAGTCATTTCAATTTGAGGGCCCAAACAAACTCAAGAGTGAGAATTTGTGTGATTGTATGTACGTGTAGGTGCACTGCACATGTGTTACACACAAAGGAGATCTACATCATGATCTATGAAGCACATACAAATGGCAAGCCCTTTTATACCAGTTTTTGCAGAAGCAAATATAATAATTATGCTGGATTAGAGCTGACAAAATTGACCCCAACCAAACCTAACCCAAATTTAAAACGATCCAAATCCAAATGACACCAAATATATGAAATGATCCAATATTTGATTAAGCAAAATCCCACCCTATCCATATACTAGATTTTAAATTTTAAAAATCCCCATATCACATAGTACCTGTGCATGGTATTTGTGCTTCTCTTACAGCAATTAAATGACATTTCAGAGTGGAAATAAAGGCCAAAAAGACCATTGTTAATGAAATTATGATGGTCAGAAATCAAGTTTTCATTGATTATTCAAAACCATAAAAAAATTACTAAAACAAAAGAAATAAAAATGCAACATGGAATCAAAGCTTTATGGTCATAATCGAAAAGAAAAAAAAAAACCACCTCAAGCAAGTCTTTCTCAAGTCGTTCTTTCAACTGTTGCATTGATGCTGTACCACCTGCAAGCTGCAATATAAAGGGATAACAGACGTGGTGATATCAGTGGTGAAAGAATATCTATGAATTAGAAGATAATTCATGTTTAACAATTAGATTATCAAAAACATATATTTCATCCACTCACCATACATGAATAATTTACTAGTTTTGGAATATAATATTCAAAGCAACACAAGTTAAGAAAAATTATCAGAGCACTGGAGAATAGGCATGCTTGGACGTAATTGACTTACCAATATGCTGCCAAACAGTTCTTTCCGAATGTCCACATCGCATCTATTAATGCTTTCTATGACCTGCAAATATTAGTGAAATGCTTCAGTAATCCTTGTAAAAATACAAGAAAGAGGTTGATAGTAAAGGCAATGCATGAAAGTAAATGAGCATACCATTTGTGGCAAACCACGAACAGATGGAGAAATCTCAGCAAAATTGTCCATTCCAGGAATAGTCTAATAACATACAGGAAATCAGAAACGATGTTGACATACACACTCAAATTATTATTAATGTAACAGTATAGTTATGCAAGCAACACAATTAACAAACTACAAAAAAGGAAAAAACTCCAACAACTTGATTTCCCTATGTTTATGTTACCACCAAGAATTGCAGGTTAGCTAAGAAACCAGAAGTAGCCAATTGAAAAGGCAACAATGAATTTAGGCAAAGATGATATTAACAAATCAATAAATTTTAGAAAAACATACATAATGGCCTGTTGATGGCACTTAGAAATAAAACTCCAAGTTTGCAGCAGCAATTCCAGGAACATAACTCCAAGTGGTTTATAACAAAAGCTTCCTAGTGGTTTATAGTTCCCAGAGGAATAAGTATGCTAGACTAACCAAGTGATGGTAAATGACTCCTTTATATTTCATTAATACAAGCATAAGAATTAAAAATCTTACCAATTGAACACAACAGAAAAATTGCAAATTCAGAACCATGTACATCAGAAAAAAATCCAAAATAAGCACTTTACAAATAGACAAGACAAGAGGTCTTATAGCGGATGCATATATCTTTGGGACAAAAAGATATAACCTTTCTTATAATATATACATATAACCTTAGTTAATTTAATATTATTTTAAGAGTTCAATTCGTACAAGCTAGATATAACCTTTCTTATAATAGCAGGATACTTTAAATGTTTAGTATTAGACATTTAGAGTTATATTGGCAGGCACACAAAAAGCATGAAAGTAAACAAATGAGATCAGGGTCCTCCGAAGTCTGAAGGCCACCCACCTGAGCCAAAGGAGGGTTAAACAAAATATCAGGGATCTTGAATCTATCAGCGCCAATTTCAATTGTCCTGAAATAACATGATAGAAAATGCAGGATCATTAACATTTGTAATGATAGAAACTGAGATCCAAAGGCAATTTTGCTGTGCCGCTAAACAGGGTTAGACAATGGATTGTTACTACAAGTTGTCTGGTAAATGCATGGTGTGATAATGCCAAAAAAAAGAAGCAAGTAGCAAGTAGAGCCGTGTATCACTCAACTCAAGAATGCATAGCAAACAAAGCAAAAGGTGACCTGATTATGACAATAAAGCAACGCTAATAAACTTGTAAGAACTTACTGGCCATCAGGAAGCTCATATGGGGTCATTGGGATATTAGAATATGCACTTTCTGCAAAGAAAATGGCAATCATTCAGAATCAAATACAACATCAACAATGTGATTGAAAAGAGATTTTTAAAAAGTATAACATAGGTAATTTTAATAATATGAGCATACATAACATACAAACATAAAATAGGTAGAACAGGAAAAAGCGGCATGACTTTACAAGAAAATAAGATGAATGAATACAAACCATCATAAGGAGTATCTGGAGCTCGACATACACATTCCTTGATATCACTTGCAATTACTCTCTGTTGTAAGAAGATCCACATAAGTATTACAGAAACAAACTTGTCTATTTGGAAAGGGGTAATAATGACTAAAGACAGACCTGGGAGTACAGCTTGTAAGATTCAGTTGTATGTGGAAAATCAACATCTACAGTCTGAGATTCCCAAAACCATAATAAAGAGAATTGTCAGAAAGCAATGTAGGTTATATCCTAGAAATTAAGAGGACCAATAAAAAGTGAAACCACTGGAGAAAATTGCAGTTTCAAGAAAACTTTTTTACTTTGACAAATCAATTAAATAAGAATGAGAGAAGCATCATTGTCCACCATATAGCAACTCTTTTAAAGCTTGTTTTCCTTCTCTTTTGGGATCTAAGTTATAACAATACTCCATATACTCCAATACACTTTCTTTTTTCTCATACCATACGAAAGGATGAGGAAAGGATGTTTTATCAGTGTTTAATTTTGTTATATACTACTCCAAATTTGTTAATATTCAAATTGCTGAAAGACTATATTTTTGTTGTTTTCCAGTTCTCTAGCTTGCATATGTCTACTTCACACAGACAGCAGGGAAAGATGCAATCTCCCATTTGCCACAGTCAAGCAGCATCAAGGATTTCAGAACCATATCGAAACTGATCAAAATGTGAAGCAGTCCCCAATATTGTTAAGGTGGGGGCCTTATTGGCAGACAACAAAAATAGTTAAGACCCTTTTGACGAGGTGCATTTGGCTAGACACACACCTAGAACACCTAGGTCCACTTCTTTGTAAGGCAATAGGTGCAGAAAAGGTCAGCCAGTTGAAGCTATCTTTAAGTTCTTTTATTTTTTTTATTTTCTTTATTGACTGTACCTTTACTAATAGAAAATGAGATATTATCAAACTCAGTACTTCTTAATGTTTGAGTATTAAATAACAAGAACCACAAGGAATCATGCATTTGACTCACAAATAGTGGTCTTAGTACAACAGCAGAAGTTATACTTGGGATGACATGCATGCATGAAATTCGAGAAACTAAAGCAATTAATGACATAGACCTTAAATAGGTTCCAGTGATATTATAAAATACCTGGAAGACCCCTGGTTGTATTTCCTTTCTCTTAAAAGAGTACCTCGGTTTTATCTACAGACACCAGGGACAAAAAATATTTCAACTAAAGCAATGAAAAACGACATGGGAATTCTCACCAATTACTTATACCATCACTTACCACGATGCCTTTGCTTTCCAAGCTTTTCATCAAGCAATCAGTAAGAAATTCTCCTCCAATAGGAGAAGAAGACACTGCCTGTTATTGCAAAGAAAAAAGAAATAGCAGGGGAAAAGGGAGAAACAAAAAGACAGATCATCAGACTGGCAAAAGTTAGTGAGATATTCTTTTAAAATAAGTAATCAATCAAATGCTAAAGTTCTCACAGAAAAAAAATTATCCAGCAGGAAGTTCATTTTCAGAATAACAAATTCAAATCACTGCAGAATTTTGCTTTCCTAGAAAATAATTACTTAGCATAAGAAAATGAAGAGTACAACAATGAACTAATAAAGCCAAGGTGCATAATTTAGCCTCAGTTATAAGTTTTTTAATAGAAGGAATTTGCAGCTCGACATAGCTGCTAAAGCACCTAATTCATGTTAAAAAACCTCAAGATAAAAATACTTCCCAAGAAAAGCTCTCCAATAGCTAAGTAAAAATTTTATTCCCTTTCCAGACTAATTCAACATTGAATAATTTTGGAAAAAAGAAATCTGAGCAGCAAAGTATCAACATGGAAGTAACAATATATGTAAATCAAGATGTCATGACCGCCAAATCTATTTCTTTATAAGCAATAATTGGACAGTAGCATATAGGTGAAAATCAAGTAAAAGTTTTAAATTAAGTGGAAATCTTTCACTTTCCTAAAGGGAAAAAAGATGAGAGAGAGAGAGGGAGAGAGAGAGAAACACCTTTTGAAGAACATAACCATCATGTACTGGGGCAACAGTAGTTGATCCTCCACCACTGAAAGGTTTAACAGTTATTCGTAAAGACATGTTAGTAAAAGAAAGCGAGGAAAATTATACCAGTATAGAGAAGTGGAGATACTGCTTCATTTATACGAAAGTAGACATAGGCAACTGATCCATAAATCTCAGATTCTCATAATTCAGAGTCCAAATATGAAAATAAGCAACCTTTCAAGGTTCTCTCACTTTTCTACAGATTAATATTTAAGTTGAATGAGAGTTGTTGTTACTCTTACACACAACTTCCAGCATTCTATATTCAACCTTCGACAAACTAATATTGACAGTTGGATAAAAGAAGTCCCAAAGGAAAAGAAAAGAATGGTAATAATAGGAGTAGGATCTGATGCCAGTAATATCAGTCCGAGTTCAGTATAGTTTCTGTTGGAAGATGGCTATTTTATTTATTTCCTGTTTTGTAATGCGTAATATCAATCCTTGGTTTAAGTGATGGTTTCCAGATTTAGGTTCTGAAGCCCACAGCCTCTCTAGGCTATTTATGTTCCATTCTTTCATCAAATAAACAACATGGAACATTGTCTTTGTCTCTGTTTCAACACGGTATTAAAGCCACTCTCTGATTACCGAAAATTTTAAGAATATAAATCAAACCTATCAACAACAACAGAGGTAGCACGTCCTGATGCAAAAGATGTAAGAACCTGAAATAGAAAAGAACTGCAATCAAAAGCCAAAGTTTAAAAAAAAGAGTTGGAAATTAGGAAAATAGTAATACCGCATTCTTCGCCAAAAACAAAGCAGGAACTTTGTACTTTTCGAACATGAGTTCTGCTGTCCTGTTAGATTTTAACAAAACCAAGCATGTTTTCAGATTGGTAAAAGTAAAAAATAAAAAGCAAAGAAAATTGACTAAAGCTTGAGTGCTGCGAAATTCTGACCTCTCCCTCTGTTGTTGAGTGTTGGAAGAAGGCTCAGCAAGTAGCATTGGATGTTCCTTCGGATCAACGAGTAAACAATCCTTTAAAGCATGATCCCATATGCTATCAACAATATCCCAATCAACAACAACCCCATCCTTTAGGGGTGACACCACCTGACAAACGCAAACAGGTCTTAACTAACTAATACAGCAAAAATAGATAAATGGTAAATAAACAAATGAACTAATATGAAAAAAGCAAGCAGCATCAAGCACTTAACCGACCTCCATATGGTCACAACGAAAACCCAAGGCTTGAGAGCCTACATACAACCTGCGTTTTCCCTTGGGTTTGTTGGAATCAACATTATTGTTGTTAGTCTCAGAATCGTTGTTTTCTTTGTCATCATCAGCATCCATTTGATCAATGCACCCCACAACCTTAACAAACAAACAAACAAAAGCAAAACAAAACAACATGAACATGAGCAATGAAAAACTATGTGGGTAGGTCGAAAAATAACTCAAAAAATTAAAAAGAATGAAGCTTGGACTTGTCTTACAGAGGGAAATACAGCCTTGGGAGCATCTTCACCGGCACAACCAGCTTTGCAAGTGTGAGACCCTAAATCTATCACTATAGCCGATACTTCATCTGTGCATGTCAATTATTATGTTCTGTTACTTAATTTTAACAAAGAAGTAAGCAAATCATCACATTAACCAAAAAAAATAGAAGATGCAAAGCAAAATTAGGCTCAATTTTCGCCCTACTTACCTCCTCCATACATGGCTGCAACTCACAAACACAGTGAAAGCAAGCGATACAAGCGGGAACAGAAAAGTGTAGAGGAACTGGAAGAGGGAAGAGCGGCAGCGCAGATGTGGTCACCGGTCACGGAGGGGATAGAGTGGCGGCGAAAGTTCGGTCGGCGGCGGCGTGGGAAAGAGTTCCTCTATTTTTTCTATGATTGTGATTTGGGCTTTTAGGTTTTGATGATTTTCCAACTCCTTTAGGTTAATTAGGGTTCCTTTTTTGGGCCCTTTTGCAGTTTTATGGCCTATAACGTTTTTATGGAGGTTTTAGGGTTAATTTCACAAAATATCCTCAAATTATAACTTAAATTTTATAATGGTCCATATACTTCAAAACTTTCTCATTAAGTCCTCAATATATCAGAGTTGTATCAATTAAATCCTTCTGTTAGCCTAGCCATCAACTTGGACATTAAAGGTACTCTTGATTAAGCGGAAAAGAGAAAAATTTTAAGTGTGCTTGGTGAGAATGAAAAGTGACAAAATAAAATAGTAAAAACGATCCTTTTACATCATAGTATATAAAACAAATCATTTTAAATTAAAATGACAAGAGAAAAGAAAATGAGAAAGAGATAAATTAAACATTCAAAATTATACATTTTTCAAAAAAATATTTTATTTTTTCTCGTTTTTCAACTCTAATAAGTCATGAATCGAAAGAATTTTCTTTTCCATATTTCCACAAAGCAGACCAATAAAAAGAACATTTTATATATTTTTTGCTTTTCTACTATTTTAATTTTTCATCTTTCTATTTTTTTCGATCTTTCCGAACAAAATCTATTAGTTTGGATTTGACATGAATTATTTTTTAAAACACGTAGGTCAATTTTTAAATAATACATATGTACTCTACTACATAGACAACTTGTATCTAATGTGTTAATTGCATAAATGCCGCTAAAATTTAAATAGGCTATTTCTTTTCTTTTTTATAAAAAAAATGATTATATTCAACTCATCCACGCAATAAATATGAACCAATATTTTCAAAACTGAACCAACGGTAAAATTGGGTCACCGATTCAATCCCAACAATTAAAAAGAAAAAAAATCCAAAAAAAATTATAAACCCAAATAAATAACAAATTTAATATATATAATTTTTATTTTTTTATGTTGGGTTTTACCGATTTGTGTTTGATTTTATAGGTATAGACTAATAAATTGGACCAAAAAATCACCATTTTTTTACTACTTCAACTTATTTTGATTCTCAGTTCAATGGTAGTTCCAAGTGGTTTGCTCAAAACTCAGTTCAATACCCTTATCTGAACTAGTACACTCGCCAATTTGCAATCCAATCGGTCTGGTTCCAACATCGGTGTAAACGTGTTTAAAATTTGATACAATTGTTTTAAATACGATCCACATCAAAATTTAAACTAACATCGATCCTAGTTAACATTTAATGCCTAATTCAATGACTAAATCGATAGAAGGAACTAGTAGTTACAATATCAACACTTTGAAAACTCAATTAAAATATATTGAAATTTAGAGAATATGAGTAATTAACCTTAATATTTTATAAAATCGAAAACTATTTTTTAGCACTTTTCATTTAAAAATATCAATGTGTATACTTACCCAATTTCTTTTTCGTTCACTCATTGTAGCAGTTGCTTTATTTTCCCTTTTTTTGGGGGTACATAAGTTGCTTTGTTTTCTACATGAGTTGAAGATCAATTTTTAGAGTCACAAGCATTATGTCCAAGATGACAATAATTTAGGGCTTTAAGACAAATTGGCTTTAAATTAGTTTTTTTTTTCATTTTGGCATTGAAATTATTTTCTTTACACTTTAGTATCTGAATTATTATTTTTATCCTAATTTACTTCAAAATAAAAAGTCACCAACAAGAAAATGACACGCAACATATTCTTATTGGACACGGATAATTTTTAAGGTAAACTAAGACGAAAATAATAGTAATGAAATAAATAAAAAAATTAAGCACTAAAGTAGGAAAACAAGTATAGTTCAAAGTATAACTTAAGCCTAATTTCAGAAACCAAGCCTGGTATAAGACCAAAACATTTTACTATTTTTATGCAGCTAACTGCTGAAAAGATTTTTATATATAATAAGATCAAACAAAAATGTCTAATGCACAACAAAAAGGACTTAACCTAACTAATAATGCATTAGTACAATGGCTTTTGCTGCAAATATAAAACCACAAAAGGGAAAAATGTCTCAGGTTTATGATTTACCCCGAAAAGGAAAAAAAATTGAAGGCATTATTACCACAAAACTCCATTGAATCCCACTATGTAATTTCAAGAGGAGTGTCTTATAATGTGATTCAGAACAATATATACATATTAGTATTACAACCAAGTCAGTGCAGTTAAATTCAACATTTTTTTATATGAGAAAACGAAAAACTGAAAAATCGTTTAAATATGAAAGGGATTTTAAGCAATTTAACCGCACAACGAACTATAAGCAGTAACAGATGATTCATTCTAAATCAGTCGGCCATGATGTTAACAATAAGCAGTAGACTATCAATAACCAGGAAAACTAACTTTTCATTGCTCTTTTATGTAAAAGACTGTTCAAACAGTTTCAAAGACTTGAGTATATATGGTTTAAAGTTATAGTGATGCCATAAAGCATATTGTCATAAGGTAAATGCAAACCAACTTAATAGCTTCCTTGGCCTTCCACTCCTCGACTTTGTCTTTCTCAGCTTCTGCATAATTAGATTCCTGTTAACATATTCAATATATTGAAGACAGGCGAATATAGAAAGAAATGACCATGCATATGGTAAAGTATATATGTGTCCATGAAACATCCCAATCATGCATGCAGATGTATATGAAGTTCATAAAACATAACCATTAGAGGGAAGAGTGAGAGAGAGTACTCAAAGTTTCCATTTATCGAGAGAGATTACTCGCATTCCTTGGTCTACTCCTCCTCCTCTGCATCTTTAGTGGTGTTATGCAAATGTTATCTAATGGCAAGACCGAAAAGAGGTTAAGAATGAGAGAGAAAGAGACATAGTACCCGTTTTTCCCATTGGGCATCGGCAGTATGCTTTCCTCTCTTTGATGACTTTCCTTCGTTTGAAGCTTGTTTGCCGATGAACCTTCTGTTTAATGAGAAATTATAAGGAGGAAAGACATGCATTGGCAAATAACAAACAAAGGATAATTTATACTACATAGGGGTTGGAATTATTACGTAATAGTTCATTTAGTTGTAAATTTGATGACAGGCAAATTCATTGTTTAAATTTAACCAGAAGAAAAAGTACTTCCTCTTCACAAGTCTGTAAGGTTCTTACTCGGTATACCACTTGGCATCTCCAGATTGATCACCTTCCTTCCTTTTCTTTACCCTTCTTGGCTTCTCCTTCGTCTCAACAACCATATCCTCAAAGCTCATTCCACCTTGCATTCCTCCATATCCCTCAAAGCCCTCATTTTCAGGAAGGAAGAAATATTCACAGTTTGTAGGACAAAAAAGAGTCCTAGTCCTCTTGCTACCATATTCATCTTCTATACTTTTCTCAGAAACATTTCCCAGTTCCATCTTTTTTTCAAGTATTGCATCTTCCTTCCTGCCTCTTACCATCTCAGTCTCTAGCAGGCAAATTTGTTTTTTCTTCTTGTCTGATACTTCCCCTCCTGTTTCACCGTACCTCACAACAAGCTTAGTTGTAAGTATTTGTAAATTGGAAATATGTTCAATTACTAGTACATAATTTTTTTTGCAAGTTTCAAGTTCCAACACATTAAGTTTCCTTTATCCCTAAAAATTTGCATCTCTAATTGTTTTTCGCAAATGTGTTAAGAATAGAGCGCATGTTCATTCCTGGACTTAATATGCTAAGTGTCTAGCTTAAAGTTGATGTTGAAACAAAAACAGACTCCAAGTATATAATGTGATTAAGCCCATGTGCATTGGATCATTACAAGCAATAAGTTATAAGCATGAATAACTAGAGTTTCGAACCCCAGCTCTTGGCCTAGGCACTGTGTTCACCCCAAAAACCCATTTCGTGGTGAATCACAGGGGCAGTCATGTTTGTGGTGTGTGAGTTGGCAGTGGTTTGCTTACTGGTATCACTATTTCTTCATAACTACATCTTTCTACTGATGATATATTTTCTAAAGTTTATGTCATACTTGGCTTATATCTTATAATCCATCAATACATCAACATGTTCTCTGGGAATGATGCATGAACCTTTGGTAGTAATGCTGTTCTAAATATAGTAGATATAAATCTTAGCCATGTTAAATGAGGCCTCAAAAAGTTATCTTTAATAAACAATTTTTTAGTTTTTGCATTGCACATGATGATACAAGTGGTTTAATTAAACAGTCAGGTTCCACTATGAAATGAATTTCCAATCAACCTTTTCAACAAATTCAACATGTTACTTCATCCTAAACAAAGACTGAAATGAATGTTTAAGTAAATGAAGAAGGTTATCAGAGTTTATTTTCTTTGCTACTGCACAAGCAACATTTGAATATCAAGATGAAAGGATCAAGGTCCAATTACAATCAACTGAAAGAAAATGACAACTCTATTGCAATTGTTTGAGTAAAAAAAGAGAGAGATCCAAAATTACCAAGTTCATAGGAAGTAAAAGGCTGTGCAATGTCAAAGTTAACTGCACCACTAGAGGTATTTCCGTCTTTGTTACTTGATGCACCAAAAAAGAAAAAAGGGGTTAATTTAAATCTTTCAACTCTGGGAAAGACGATTTTATCATGTAGAAGGCAGAAGCATGCGGTAAATAAACTAAATGATGACAAAAAAGTGGTAGATTTAATAAGTCATGCATTTATCAGAAATATTATATAATTATTTAACTTCACTGACAAAACAAAGAATAATGGATTTAAAAGGAATCGAGGAAATTTACTCTTTAATGAACAGGTAGGGTTCACTGCCTTCATCAGCTCTGTTGGCCTGTGCTTCATGTGGTCCTCCCATAGCCTAATATTAAAATTTTGTAGTAAAACCATGTAAACTACTATTAGCTTATTTGAACTAGAGGGAGCTGATTACACTTCATTTAGTCTCTCCAGATAATTTTAAAAGAGGGGAATAAAAATTTATGGCAGACCAATGGTAACTATGTTTGGGAAGAACTCAGATCAATGTTTATGAAATTCATAAAAGGAAAAATAAAGGGAAAAGTGAAAGACCGATTACTTGACTGGATTTCTCCTGCATGCGATAGCTTTTCCTTTTTTCCTTGTCTTGACAATTTATTGGTCTGGTTTCCATAGTTAGCACCTTATTCAACTCCCCACATTCTTCAGAAACTTGACATGCAGCATTTTTCAAGTGGAAGAATGACCATCCAATTTGGCGATTGGTTTCTTGAACCAAGAAACGGTCATCAAAGTAAAGGCCATTTCCTGATGGGAGACGATGTGTAAACCTTGATGTAGGATCTGATACTGAAGGAAGAGGAAATGGAGGGCGACTGTTACGGATTCTCATTTCTAAAGTGAAATAACTCAGAAAAAGATGTAGCAGTTACAAACTAATTAATTTTAAAACAGAATAGGTAAGGATGGTATTATAGTAAGCTTCTGAGGAACAAGACAGAAATGCTGAAATTATTTCGAGCAGCTTTAATGGCAGAGGAAGCCAATACTTCATCTGTCAGTAAACTGGAAACTCTCAGTTATCAAATACGGGGAGCTCAGCTCTAATGCATTCGTAGCACGTGTAACCAAAACTCCTCACAAAAATGTAAAAAGAAACTCATAGATGACAGCATGCACGAGATTAGCCGTTACAATTCAAAATTTTAAGAAAGATTGATCCCATCCTCGACCTATATAGTACACTTCAGTTCAGATCTAGTAGCTAGTCCATAGATATCCTTCTCTCTGTCAAATAAAGATTTTGCACTTGAGAACTAGAATCACTTAAAAGCAAGTAAATTGAAAGCAGAAGAATTGATTAGATATTAACAGAGTATCGCGCCTACAAATATCTGAAGTTCCCAGAAATGGACAAGTATGCTAACAAACATTCGATTGAAGCCTCATTCTATTGTCACATACCATAAAAGTCGAAACCTTTTATTTGTGATAAATGAAGTAATAAACAGACCACCATCAGAAGATCTATTCATTAATCAAATCAAAAAAGGAAAATCATAAATCTCTAAAGTTTCAAATCGCCTACACTGATGAACACAATAATGAAGTTTCTTTGCATGCAAGGAAATACATGATGAGCTAGCTATAAACTCCAAGTAAAGCACCATTTCGCTTGGAGGAGCTGCAGATATTTCTATTTTTAGCTGCAGCACTGTTTGGGTTAAAAAAAAAAAGATGTCTCAAACCAGCTATTTGGCCCTCCATGATGAAAGATACCTGGAGAATTTTATCATATCACAACTACATTATCTATTGCCACACTGTACAGAAACTTCTTCAGAAAACGAAATGAATCCTAGGCTGTCTAACTATGGTTTGCTATAATGAAAGCTTCAAAGACCATTGAACAGAATATTGATAGGCTAAGGGTGAGGACTGCAAGTCCTGTGTCCACCATTCAGAATGTTATACTCTCTTACTCTCTCAAGAATGCTTTATCATTAACTTTGCATATTAAAATAATATATTGGCATATTTTCAGTTTGTCATTATGTCTTCACCATCCACCAAAAATACTGTTCATTTTGACTAATTCTTCCTAATTGCTTGTACAGTATCTAGATTAACACTTTCAACCCTGAGACACAATTGGTCATTAAACGAAACTTTATCGTAAATTTCAACTTTCTAACTAGTCAAATCAAACATATTTTGATGGCACATGTTTCTAATATATTTTGTGCTTAACATGTGTTATAATTACCCCTCATCAGTTCAAGAACTTCAGTTATATCAGATTCCGTGCACAGTTCACTCAAAAGAATGAAGTGGTATAAAGAGAGAGATCCGATACAGTCTAGCCATTTTTTCGTTAAAGTAGAAAGAAACACTATCTTTCCCACAGAAACAGAGTTTCTGCATGAAAGTTCCATCAAAAGTTAATTTGCAGATATATATATATATATCATATAAAGCAATCAACTCTCTGAATCAAGTAATGACAGAAAGCTCACCATTGTAAGTTTGGAACAGGGAAAAAAATAAGTGATAGTTGAGAGGACATTAATAAACTAGGTGAGGAACATGGACACTGGAGAAGTGGACAGTAACTTGGAAAGAAATTCTTGTGCGTGTGCATGAGAGAAAGTCCACACACACTTTTGGTTCTAAAGGTTCTATTCTCTGCCTGAAAGGATTTCTAGCAGCTTTATTATAAGGTAACATGTTTAGTTGTCTTTACATGATCTGCCTCATGGACCGGGTTGCCTAGAAAAATAAACTAAAGAATGTAGTACACCGATTTTGTTCATCACATGCAGCCACATTTAAAGAAACTAGGGAGACCAAGAGAAAGATGATACAAATTAGAATCCTCACTGCACAAAGAAAAAAAATTCAGGCCAAAAGTAGCAGTGGAAAGAACGAGGAAAAAAAAAAGATGAAACAAACAATGATTAGCACAAATATCACAGACAAGGTACTCGTGATCTTCTGAAAGAAACTCTACTATTTCTGATCATCTGATGTTTTTCTTACAATGACAGGATACAATGAATAATTTTTAATCACATCCCTAAATCTACCGCAAAACAAGACTTGCAAAAAAAAAAAGTAAGTTGAGATTGAATATGTTGTGGCTACAGAAAAGAAGAAAAGTAGAGATCCAGTAGTCCTATCTATCAAACAGTAAATGTAAGAAAACTGCAAAAATGTTGAAAGAGAATTGAGACTTCATTTCTCTTTCTTCAAATCTCTAGACAAACACTGGAGTCACTTGTTTTGGTTGGGATTTGAATCACTCGGAGGTGCTTTTCTTAAACTTGTTTCCGCAGGATCTTGAATGGCTTCGCTCAGCTTGTTTAGATTTGCAGAAATAGAAGCAAAGGAACCTAACAATCTTCTTGGTTGATTTCTAACTCTTGGATGAGTGTTTCTCCAACAGTGGAGGGACAGTGGAGAACAGATAAGTAAATTAAAGAGTATTAAGGCAAAAACAGCAAACAGAGCTCTATGAATGAATTTCATAATGTTCTTCTGTTGAAGAAGAAATGTAACAGAGATGGCTTCGGAGCTAAGAGATATATCTTCAGGAAAGGTGACAGTGCATATCTTACATGTTTCTACTGAAGTCTTAATATAAGTGTAACATATATATATATATAACATTACTAGACAATTACTCCATACCTACTAAGAACACCGTTTGAAAGTTGAATATCCCTATCCTGATTAGGTATCATGTGTTTGAACAGAATTCATTATCATAGCTAGTTAACCAGGGTTACTGCATATTTAACTTGACTGGTTTTGATTGATAGATCTAAAATATATCCAAACAGGTTCTAAAGTAAATAGAGCAAAGATATTCATAAGCATAATTTATTCACAGTAATAACCAAAAATAAGAATAGATTAGAGAAAACTAATGACAGCAAAATAGGCCATTAAAATAATCATAAATAGCATGTTGAGATTTCCACTCATAATGCAGATTAGAATATATTCTTGATTAGATATATTCTTATTTATTTTCTTAGTTATTTAATGGGATGAGAACTTTGAAGCAGCTGCTCATGTGCGCTGATTTGAGCAGTATTTTTCTGTCTTTTCTGCAATCCTCAAATATTAGATAACATGTCTCATGTGACCAATCACATGAGACCAAAATCAGTTGCATCATTTGTCTGTCCTAACCTGTGTATGAAATTCTATTAATCAGTTTTGTAACTGTACTAAGTATAACAAAAACAGCTGAAGTTAGCTGGGTAAATCCTGCTTTCTGCAAAACAATCATTCATAACCCTTATAGGAAAATGCCCTCCAATTGGGACCCTTTTCTAATTTCATTGGAGTTATATCAGGATCTTTTCCTGTTTGAATCTCAATTTTGCTATGTTTTCATATATAAACATGATTCTTTCTTTTATTAAATTTAACAGGCTTGTCAACAATGTTTAAGAACTGATGCACTTATTTTGATCTGAAGTTTGTTCGCTTCTGTTTTTATTCCAAGGTAGTCTACAGCTGCCAGACATTAATAACAGATTTAAAAAATGCTGAAAAGATCTTTATTTCTATACTTGGCATGTTATGTGTGTATGTGTTTATATATGTAGCATCAACTATTACTCAGCAGCTGAATTTAATAGAGAGGAGGGAAGTTTACATGCATAATTGCAGTCCATCACATTAGGAATGATAATGGAGATAGAATAGAAAAACCATTATATATATAATCTGCTCAAAGGACCCCAAAAAGCTGTATTTGAAGGATTTATGATATTACCAAAATTACTTGAGCATATTTTATTTGGGGAATAAGATTTTTTCCAGGGCCAAGCAACCTGGATTGTAAGCTAGTTACTTTTTACTTAACAAGCCTATCATGGTTCCCAGCAATTCTCAGTTTCCATCTATGCATAAGGTTTTGAGCTGCCATGTAGAGCATTCAGAAAAGGAACTCATACACGGAGAAGAAGAGGATTGATCCATATCGAACGCTTTGGCAGGGATTGACCAAAAGGTAATAAATGGGTAATGCTCCGAAGGTAAGGAAAAGAAGATTCACTCTTTCAACAGACCTTTCCATCCATTTTAAGAAAATCAAAAAGTTTTCGAGATATCTAAAGAATGGCACCCGCTTTATACCTGGATGGGAGGACAGCGTAGAACATAAACATCATTTAACTTTGCAAATATCTTCTACCCATCCTGAGTCCAAACATCAGTGAGGATCTCTAAATTGAATTCACCTTTCAGTCACATAATGAACTCAGCAAATTTGATTCTATTTCCTCCATGAATGATTAAATCAAAGGTCACATAGTCAAATCATTTGACATGATATTAGTTGGAACTCAATCTATGCTTTCATGATCAGAAAATATTGAAGGATTCTCCTTCCACGTGACAGTGCTATAACCAAAAAGTCTTGCAAAACAAGAAATTAACTGCTCTTGAATGACTTCTTCCGCCGGAAGCACAGTGGCTGTCTCCCTTCTCAAAGATGTAACTTCTTTATCAGTAATTCCACAAGGCACAATATGTTTAAAATACTTCAAATCAGGATCAATGTTGTATGCCAGCCCATGAGAGGTTATTCCATATGATATCCGGACACCAATTGCACCAATCTTTCTTTCTCCAATCCAAACGCCTGTCTCACCCTTTTGGCCAGCACAAGCTTTCACGCCATACAAGGATGATAATTCAATCATAGTTGACTCAAGTTTCTCCACATAATTCCTAGCGCCAATCCCAATTTCACGAAGTGAAATAATAGGATATAGGATGGCTTGATGGGGACCATGAAATGTAATGTCTCCTCCCCTTTGCGTATAATGAAGCTCAGCTCCTATATTTTTCAATTCAGACACAGGTAATAACAAATTGTGATCGGTTCGCCGCTTTCCAAGGGTATAAATCGGTGGATGTTGCAGGGACAGAAGAGTATCAGGTATCCTACATAATTTTCTATCAGATACCAGCTTCTCCTGCAGCTTAAGTGCATCCAAGTAATTGACAAAGCCCATCTTCCACACCTCAAGTTTACCTGGACCTCTCATTTCCTGTAGAATACAACATCAATAAGCATATTTCCTTGATATATTATTTCAAGTTTAAATTGTTGTTATGACATCAACTATCCAGTACAGAATAAGAGCCTATACTGCTCAAATAATTTTATACCGAAAGGGATTGCAAAACCTATCCTTCACGTGTAATCTTTAAGTTATTGTTAATTTGGGATAGAATTACAAAGTCTTAATCAATTAGAAAACAACGCAGGCACTGAAAATTTGAAATAGTAATAGTCAAGAATTTTTTTTACAATCTCAGCCTTTTCCAATCACAACTATGTGCCAATATCAAAGGAGGGAAATGAAATAAGCCATTAAAAATTGAAGCTTTTCCTTAATGTTCCACTTTCTTAAATAAGGTAAAGTTGAGGATTAATTGGATAGAGATATGGCAAGTTTCCAATTAAATTTGTAAACACAGTCACGATAATGCAAAAGCGCGAAGTGTTTGCAGTAGAAAGAATATTAGCACAAGTAAAAAAGAGAATAATGAACTTAAACTAGCGAAATGAAGATTTGAGAAGTGAAGTCTTTATGTTTTCTGTATGCAATTGCAGCAACCAAATTATTGGGGAAGTTTAAGAGTTTGGAAAAACAAACACTGAATAAAATCTTGCAATTTCATAACAAAGAAACCCAACCCATCATAAAAAACAAAAAGCTATGCTCAGAAATTCAGGTTACTTTTACTTTACATCTCATAGAAGCATTTCCTCGTACACTTACTGGATATGGGTATTAAGAATTGGACACAAAAAAAAAATTTACCAACATTTTTACCATAAGCTAAGAGCCAAATTTGCACATCTAATCTTAATTTATTAATGAAAGAACCAAAAAAGCCTTTACATCTCATGGAAGCATTTTCTCATACACTTGGATACGTTTCCAGAAAATAAATACCAACATTTTCACCATAAGCAAAGAACCAAATTTCCACATCTAAACTTAGTTTATTAATGAAAGAACCAAAAAAAAAAAGAAATCAAATGACAAGCAGAAAAAAAAAAAACAAAGAAGCTTACCCACTAATTAGATATGCAAAATGGCAGCCAGCTCTCAGAAATCATTTCCTCTTTCCCCACGCCGCATTATTGTATTATAGGATTGAGGTGCGTTGCTTTTTTTTGCCCTCAGTCCCTCACCAATTATGTTACTATGCTTACCAGAAATTGGGGCAGAAAAAAGAGAATTTTGAGAGAATATGAGACGGTGAAGAAGAAGAAAACAATCTAAAAAGCTAACCCAATCTCAACAAAAAAGATAGACTTAGTATGGACCAGCCTCATAAGAGTATAAAATATTGTTTTATTTTTTAAATTTATTTTTATATAAAAACTTTAATACCTGTAAGTTGGATCCGACACGGATTTTAATATTTTTATTTGGTTTAAATTTTGATAAAATTTTAAGTTTATTTTTTTAAGTAAATATCCAACGTCTAAATTTTTTATTCATTTTATTCATTGGAATTTGATTTAAATAATACACAAATATTTTTAAATTAAAATTTATATAAAAAATAAAAAATATAAATAAATATTTCCATAATTTATAAAATTTTGAAACCATGAAGCGAGCTGATTGGTTGGATCAAATGGTTCAAAATGGATATAAATTTGAAAATTATTTTGAAATTTAATTATGAAACGACCCATTAATAGTTTTATTGTACGATTTTAATTCATTTACTTTTTGAATTTAAAATTTTAAACTTGATACAAATAGTGGTAGTTAAATACGTCAGGTCAATTTATATTATTAATTTTGCACTATGTGTAAGTTATGATTTTAATCGATTTTTTATGTGATATTTTTAAATCCATTAGTTAAAATGACTTGATTTTTTTCTTGTGAGTATTATGTAAAAAATAACAAGTTCACATAATATTATTTGTATGATAATATATTTGCCGTATAAAATTTCAAAACTAAAAATTCGAAAAAAACAGAGATTAAAAATCTCAAATTAGAGTTTATGGGCTAAATTCGTGACCTACATATAGCAAAAGGAGTGATGGAATAATTTGACATTAAACAAAAGGGATAATATAAATTTTTTCCCTGAACTTGACAACTAGGTTCACTTTCGTACCAATATTTTTTTTGGGTTCACTTTGGTACTTGAACTTGGTAACTAGATTTATTTTCGTCATTGAACTTGAATTCCATCAATATCTGATTATGTGATCAGTATTCTTGAAATAGGACTGGATTAATTAGACTGAAAACCAATCTGTATATTAGTCTGAACATAGAAGTTGAACCGGTTGAATAAGAAACTACTTAATTAAAAATTGAGAAAAAATCATTAGTTGAATAGGTTAATTCCATTTAATAAAATTTTTATTTTTAAATTTTTATAAATTTTTAATTATTGTTGGCCTAACAGCTAAATTTATCAAACAAGTTAAATCGAGAATCAGTGATCTGACCAGTTTAACCATTGGTCTGGTTATTAGAACATTGTACGTGACATTTTAAGTTTGTGTCATGTCATCACTTCTAAAAAAATATTTTTTAATATTCAAGCGATGATGTTCATTGAATTTTTATATTTTTAAATTTAAGGACTAAAATAAATCCAACTATTAAATTAGGCACAAAAGTAAACCTAGTTCCTAAACAAAATGAGACGAATTAGCCATTAAGAGCATAGAGAGCGGAACTCAAACCTTAAAAAAATTGTGCCGTATAAAACATATTTCAAGTCCGCCTTCTTTCTCTTCCCCTCCCTTTCTCAAGCACGCGCGCGCACACACACACTCTCTCGCAAATCCAAAAAACCATATCTTTTTGTTTTCACATCAAAATCCGCTCTCTAAACCCTAAATTTATCCCTAATTTGTATTTCGAAGCCTCTCCTTAATCCCTCAAATTATCGTCATTGTTCAAGTTTCAAGCACAAATCGAAAATTTAGAAACGGAAATTTCCTCGGACGAAATCGGTTTCTCAAGATTTAGCTTCTTTCGAGCTTCTTTGGCTGCAATTTTTGTCTCGGGGTTCGAAGAGTTTTCGGAGAAAGTGTAGTTTCGAAGTTGATTGGAAGTGATTTTTTGTTGGAATCTGAAGGGTTTTCGGCGAATTAATTGCCTTTTCGATCCTCAGAATAGAAGGGATTTGGTCGAGCAAGGTGCGCTTGTTAGGTTTTTTTTCCTCTAGGAGACGAATTTTGTGAATGCAGGGTTTGTAGTTGATGAAATTGACTTGAATTTTGTTTTTAATGTGTATTTATTTGTTTGGTTTTAAAACGGCGAGAGTGGTTGAATATTTCGAAGCTTAATTTGGAATTGAAAGCTTGAATTTCTGCATTGTCTGTTTAGTTAAGATCTTAGATTTGGGAATTAGGTTTTTGTTTCAAAGAATTTATCGAATTCATTTTTATTTTGCCTCATGAAAAGCGAGTTGCTGTGGAGTAAAATTAACTAACAAAAGCAAAATGGTAATTTGACTAAAAACTGAAACATGAAGAAAATACAATGGCTATTCCTCTATTCATGTATTTTCTTCTTCAGAAAGAGTTCAATTTTTAATTTTTTGTTCCTTCATTCAAATTTGCTTATAGAACTGAAATGCAAGTAACAAAGCAAACACGAATTGGCGTTTCTATGCATATAGTTAGAAGCAGTAACTAAGGCAAATTCATTAAGCCAAAAACCTAAATCATATTTGTAAAACACCTGAAACTGTCACGTTGTTTTGATCTTACTAATCTAGTTTGAAGCAATAAGTGGCAAGTATAATTTCCGTGCTTAACATTTTTAAGAATACATTTGAAGGTTCTGGAGTTCAGCTAGGGTTTATTTTTATAATTTATTGTTGTTAATTCTTGTAGCACTAAATATTAGAATACTGAGCTTATAGCTAGTTTAGCTAAATTGAAGCTTATCAATTAATTGGATTTTTATTGTTTCCAGGTATTTGTTCTTTGTCTTTCACAAGAACTTGGCAGCTTGTTTTTGGTGCTTGTATTGGTTCATAGGTTATTTCATAGATTTTACTGATTATTGAATTTGAAGGAGCTATCATGGACTATGAGCTTTCTGATAGCAGTGGTGAGTTGAAAGTTCATTTTTAGTTTGTTTTTTTTCTTTCCCTCATATATTTGATGACTTTGAGATTTAAAGAGCTTGGTTTATTGATGGGAAAATTAAGTGGCTTTCCTTGGTTAAATTGAGTGAAGATTTAGGGTTCATAACCCTATATTTAATATGTTGTCCTCACAAAAGGTTTGAGCTCCTTTTTTTCTCACCCCATTCTCTCCTTCTCAATGTTGTAATTTCTGCATTGTCTTGAAGTGTTCTGCAAGCCTTTGCATAGATTTTGCCTTCTCATAGAAGCTTAACTCAGTTGATGATTTTTTCCTGATCTGAAACAACTGCAGGAACAGATGATGACCTCCCTTCTTCACATCAGAATAGGTTTCAAAGAGGGGGTCGAACTGCTGCAGGAAATGGAAGATCAACAGTTGTTGGTTCTATGGGCAATGGAAGATCAGCAGTTGCTCCTTTGCCTAGGATTCATGGTGACATGGAAACACAAATCCATCTCATTGAGCAGGAAGCATACAGTTCGGTCCTGCGGGCCTTCAAAGCTCAATCAGATGCTTTAACTTGGGTATTTGTCAAAATACTTATTCAATAATTTATCCCATAAAATTTGTGTCAAGTAGGTTTTAAAACTATTTTAAACCAAATATGTTTTCCCTCTCAGGAGAAGGAAAGTTTAATTACTGAACTCAGAAAGGAGTTGAGAGTGTCAGATGAGGAACATAGAGAACTTCTATCAAGGGTTAATGCTGATGACATGATCCGGAGGATAAGGTCTGACTATACTATGTCATGCTCTGTTGAGCAGCATTTATTAAATATTGAATGACTTCTTATCATCTCTGCATTTTAATGGGAATTATGATCTATCATTGCTGTTAGAGAATGGAGAGCAGCAGGTGGGATCCAGCCTGGAATGCTCAGTACAAGTCAGCCTATTCATGACCCTGTACCTAGTCCTTCAGTATCAGGATCACGCAAGAAACAGAAAACATCACAATCTGTAGCTTCATTATCTATGGTTGCACCATCTCCTGCACTGCATCCATCTATGCAACCATCTTCATCAGCCCTGAGACGAGGTCCTCCTCCCTCAGGTGCAAAGAGCAAGAAGTCAAAATCAGTGAGTCACTTTGTTCCAAGCGAAAGCTAATATGCATATCCTATTTTCATCATTTACTGATGATGTATATTATTTTGCTGTATCCTCAATGAAGTCGACGCAGTACACTTCCACAGGTCTTCCTGGCAGACCCCAGGCTTCTAACCGTATGTCTTCTGGGGCCTTTGCAACAAATGAATCTGCTGAAGCAGCACCATATGATCCATTAATCGGAAGGAAAGTTTGGACAAGGTGGCCTGAAGACAACCATTTCTATGAGGCTGTTATTACAGACTATAACCGACTTGAGGTATGTTTTGTAGTTTTTACATTAAGATGTTAATTAATGGAGCTCTTTATAATCCTATGTTTCCATATTGATAGGGGCGGCATGCTTTGGTTTATGACATTAATACAGCAGATGAAACTTGGGAATGGGTCAATCTCAAAGAGGTAGGATTATTGTGTTTTATGCTATCTCATGCAATGTATTATTGCTTTGTATTACCTGATTTACCTTCAGTTAGCATATTCTGTACAGTTTTTAATAAAAACAACTTTCAAGTTTGTTGCATATTTTTCTCGGAAACTTTTATGCCATTGACAAGACATTGTAGAATTTATATGCATGCTTATCCTTGTGGCTTGAACCATGTGTTTCCAGAGATATGGTTATATCTCATAGAGTTACAGACTTTCAGTACAATGTCAATCTTACTAGTTAAGCGAATGATCAATACGATTTTCTTGAATTCAAGTGCAGTTGGGTTTGGAAATAATGAAATTTGGAGGTCCCAATTTACTCTTGCCTTTATTTAGATATATCTATTAAAATATGAGCAAGGATCATGTGATACAGTTATATTTCCTAGTTGATCCAAGCATTAATCAATTCAAGTTGTGTTATAAAGTACCGACCAATGTCATCAACTGTTTTCACATCTTGACAATTTGCTTCGTTATTATCATTCTCATTCTAACTTATCAAGGGTTTTGCGATATATTCAGAGGGTAAGGCTCAATGTTTTGGAGCTGTTCTAAGTTTGTAATATTACCTGCTGAAGTGGTAACTTTTTCAATTATAGCTTCTCTCAATTTTTTGTTACTTCCTAGGATGTCTTTTACAATCTTCTTATGCATTTCACTACTTGAGGCTCATTATGAGCTGTAAGAAACATAGAATGGTATTTTTATTTATCCATTTCTTTGGTTATTTAATACAACATCAGAGTAAATCCTTTCTTTATGCTTTCTTGCCACCTGACTGATTATTTTATATATGATGGTAGATATCTCCTGAAGATATTAGATGGGAAGGTGATGATCCTGCAATATCCCGTAGAGGTGGCCGTCCTGGACCAGGCCCTGGGATTAAGAAGTCCATGGCTTATGGTGGTGGGGTGGTTGGAGCAGGAAGAGGTAGGGGGAATTTAAAGGGTCAGGGCAAAAAGGATTTCCCTTTGACACAAAATGGTGTTGGGAAAAAGGTTTTGGGTGATATTGAGATACTTCATACAGATACTCTAATTAAGGAGGTATTATTGCGGCTGAAAGATCATCTACTATACAGTTTTTGTCAAAATATGTTGTGTGATTGTATTCTAATTTTGGAAATTTGAATAGGTGGAAAAAGTTTTCGGTGCAAACCATCCCGATCCTGTGGAGATTGAGAAAGCTAAGAAAGTGTTGAATGTAAGTATTGTCCTCTAATGATTTTCATGTGTTGTTCTACATCAGCTATTGCAACAATGATGATGGATCATTATTGCAGGAACATGAACAAGCCCTAGTTGATGCAATTGCCAGACTCGAAGATGCTTCCGATGGTGAAAGTGGTAATCACTGATTGCATAAGTTATATAATTTTAGTTAAAATAAGGATATGCACCAGCTTCTATTGTACACAATCTAATTGTAGCTTTTGGATGTTCGGTTTACCTGTGGCAAGGGTGTAAAATTTCCAATTAGTTTTTTTCCCCTCTTCACTGTCATATTCCCATAAGAACAAAAGCAATGATACAAATTTCAAACAGGCAAGAATATCAATGTATAACATAGATCCTATCTTAAGCCTGCCTCATTATTTAAAACAGCAGCAAGATGAAAAACCATAAAAAGAGCTTGTATATGTTTAAGCTTGTGTGAGCTCTTATGTACCCACCAAGAGGGGGGGGTTGTTAATAGCTTTATTCATGAAGAAAGACATCTGTTATTTATTCATCTATTTTATGCAATGGATGTCTAAAATACATACATAGTTTGGGTAGTTAATAGTTTTTAGTTTTTATTTATTTGTTTGGCCTAAAAGCAGATGGGGAGCATCCGTATCTCTCAAGGACAATCAATGGATCAACCAAGGGCATGGAGAAAACTGCAGTTTGATGATAATGATATATGCCATTTTAGCCATAGCATATTTTATGCATTCAGCAGCAGAAGCTTTTTTTGTACCCTGTTTTGTGATACTCTTATATCAGCTAGGCTAAAATGCCTTTTTCCTTTGGTACATAATCTTTTTAGGCAGAAGGTTCATTGGGTTTAGTCTCATTTGTAACTTGACTTTTAACTTGAAAAATGCTTTGTATAAAATTTTTTTAAATGCTAGTGAATGATAATATTCTGACCTTGTAAAAGTTTTTTTAATTTTCATTGTGTTGCTTTATCCTCTTTGTCTCTATCTTCTTCATTTGGTTGTGGTCATGTTCAGTGGGGGGCCCATATTTTCACTTTCATCAAAAACATCATTGATTGGAATTTTGGAACCAAAAAAGGTCTAACTTCCTGCAAGCTGCAATATATATATACACAAAAAAATCAATAAATGCAAAAGCAATGCAAAATTCATCAAGCAACTAGTACAAGAACTGGTTACTTGTCCTACAAAGAGGCAATAAATTCAAGGATACATTTCACCATCTCAGAATCAAAAGCAGGGCCTTCCATTTCGAAGTGGCCAGCTCCTTCGATTAAACGTGTTTCATTGTGACCTGCTGCTGATTTCAACTTGTTATTAAGCTGTTTCACGCTCGTAAACCCATCCTCAGTTCCCATGACGAAGAGTTTCGGTTTTGGGGACTGAAGAATGGCTTTATGGTGACGTCCGAAAAGGATTGAGGCCATCATGCCAAAAGGGTAACCCAGACTTACGTAGCCAATGATTTGCTCAATTTGATCTACTGCGGAACCAGCAATTGGTGCCCCTGCAACAAAAAGAACCCATTTTATCTCTGAAACAGCAAGACAATTTAATGTAAAAGAAAACAAAACCTTGGCAAATCAGTTATACGGGTGATTTACTGGGCTAGATAGAAACCATACAATCCACGCACAAACTAATAAAAAGCTGTAAGAACATGTGATACCTAACAATGATCATTTTTAATGTATAAAAGGCCCATGAAAAGCTCAATGCCACAATCCTCACAGATTTTCCTGCAAAGAAACTGTGACGCCACATCACCATATATCACTTCCACTCAAACCATGCAATATCAAAATTGTATGAAAAGTCAACCGAACCATTAATGCATTACTGAAATAATTTTTCATAATTTAATTACACATATGATGCATTAATGATTTAGTTTACTTTTCATACAAAGTTGCTTACGTTACACGATTTGAGTGTAAGTGATATATGTTGATGTGGCATCACCATTTCATACAATCCTTTTTTGAATCGATCACCTAATATTCTTTCTAATCATCATTAATGAAAATTGTCTCCCCAAAGCAAAATACTAACCCTAAATCCACAACACATCAACAACTTCCACTCCAAGGAAAAAAAACATTAGTTAACCTTATACAAATTCACTAATTTCCCTTTGATTTAAGCCTGTAATAAGAATCTTGCTAACCCTTCATCTTTATATATAAAGTACAGCACAGTGAAGAAACAAAGCTCATCAAATTTGTCTTAAGAACTAGCCAAAAGTAATAACCTTTACTTTTACAGACAAAGTGAAGCAAATAAAAAAGGGTAAACAACACTAGTAGTCACTCAACTATTAGTAAATTTCTTTTTTGGTCACCCAACTATAAAAAGCTACAAAATGGTCATGCAACTATTAGTAAACTTTGAAGGCAATGAAAACGATTGAACTTCCCAACAGATCATTTCCTAAAACAATAGTCAACAATCTACTATACTAAATCATCTACACATCTATTAGATATGTATTTACCAAATTCGAAAAGTATAGATCATAAATCAAGAACCACTAGCAAGCAAAACAAGAAATCACAAGTAACTATGGATTCATCACTAGAATTTCCTTTTTTTCTACAAAAAGGGAAAGTACAAGATTTTATCAACAAGCAACCTGAAATCATTGATAAGACTAAAATAAAGTTACCATTTTTTTAATCAAATTACACGATTAGCACTTGAATTCATCACTAGAATTTCATCTTATAAAGAAAGGGAAAGTAAAAGATTTTATTAACAAGCATCCTGAAATCATTGATAAGACTAAAATAAAGTTACCATTTTTTTAATCAAATTACATGATTAGCACTTGAATTCATCACTGGAATTTCCTTTTTTCTAAAACAAGGACAGTGATAGATTTTATCAAGAAGCAACCTGAAATCATTGATAAGCCTAAAATAAAAATACCATCTTTTTATAACTCGCACGCCACTGGAAGGAACAGATCACTACCCCACACAACTAGCAGGCAGTTCTTGCGATTCAATCCCACAACGTAGATATGGGGTGAACAACCGTAGTCCAAAATACCAATTTTTTTATTATCAAATTACATGATTAGCACTTGAGAAACAAGCTAGAGTTAAATCTACCTACAAATCATACAAAATATAACTTTTCCAATTAACTTTCTCTTCAATGTTACGAAGAAATTAAACTTTATTATTTGTCTTCTAAAACCAAATTATATAGAATTTAATACCCTATCTAATAGGATCTAAATCTAAACAAAAATAATCTAATCCTCCATATAAAAAATCAAGCTATTTGCCCCCAAAAAACAACAATTATACCATACCTGCAGAAGAACCCACCAACAAAATCTTATTAGGAGACAGATTTTGAGAAACCCAATTGCAAACAGCAACAACATCGGCAACTTCAGCAAAACCTGTAAGAGAAGGTTTCCCGGTCGACTGTCCAACACCTTTTCATAAGAGCTTGACAACCACCCATGATGGAGTATTGATGGACAAGGACGATTACCATGTTGTCTTTCACTTGTTTTGGTTTGAAAATTCTGGTCATTAGGTTGACTCCATCAAGGGTTTCGACTGTGGATGACTCTAATGTATAGTTGGGCATTGTTGGATTGAAAGCTTATAGAGAGAGATGAAATTAATGGAGAAAAAGTGGGGGGGGGGGGCTTGAAAGTAATAGAATGAATTGAATGAGGTGTGAAAAGATTTTTTTTTTAATGGGAGTTTACAGTGTTTGTTTAGTTGGACTACTCAATAATCAATGTACAATACGAAGGCCATGAATTGATTGAATGCTCAACTTGGGCAACTTTATTTTTTATTTTATTTTTTTAGCTTGGGTAAATTACCCCTAAAGTCACTAAGCTATTAGTAAAATTTTATTTTAGTCACCCAACTTCAAAAAGTTATAAACTAATGACCGAATTATTCCAAAGTTTAAGTTAATGGGTTATTAAAATCGCTACTATATGACCTTCTTTGTTCTTACCGTCTATGCCAATCGAAAGTTCTTTTTTCCTTTTTCTTCTAGTTTTATTTTTTCCATGAAACAACATTGAACATCATGAATTTGCAAATCAAAATCTAAATAGTTTTATTCTCCGATTTTTAACATTGACCATCATATCTACTTCGACCTAAGGTATGTTTTTCTATTTGTTGATGGGTATTGATCATCGAACCGTCGCTTGGAGCTTGCTACCCGAACTATTTAAAAAAAGCTTAACAGCCCAGTGACTTAAATAAAAACTTTTGAATAGTTTATTGACTCAAAAGAAATTTTTTGAATAATTCAGTGATTATTTTGTAACATTTTGAAGTTAAGTTATCTAAACATAAACTTACAAATAACTTAGAAACATTGGGTGTGGTTTTCCCTTTTATTTAATTTTTCCAATTCTCAAAGCTACCCATAACCCTAAACCCTTAAATCCGAATATAATACTAGCTTAAGAGTGTTGCAATAAAAATTAAGTCAATACCATACTAGTGAATATATCGTTTTTGACTTGTTGCATTAATGGTATCAATTTAGTTATAGACTCATTCGACGTATTTTTATTTTAATGAGTACCTCTTGGTAAAAAAATTGTTCAGAATAATTACGCATAATTTTTCAAATCATATCTAAATTTCAAATTAATTTTTAACTATCACATCAGCTTAGGTGTTAAAATTAGATTTTGTTCTTATACTAAGATATTAGATTTCGTTAATGTGTGATGACAGAACAATATAAAATTACATCATGCATCACCTAAAATTTTAAAAAGAATATTAAATAAAATACAAAAAAGTATTAAATGAAACAATGAAAGGGCTGTTTAACTCTTAACACCCCAACAAATCCATCCATTAATTGAAATTGTTCATCCACAATTTTGCTGAAACCTATTGTGACAAAACTCAATCTACCAAAAACAGAAAAGTTTAAAGAGGCCGGGCAATGGAGATTAAACATCGATACTAAACATTCGGCATTGAATTTCGGGTCTCGACCTTGCTGTACCCGATTCTAGTGCTTGTCGCTCGGAATGTTGAGGTCTTTAAATATGCGACTGTCAACTCCGATACCCATTGCATTCAAACCGTTATCAACATATATGACGGCACCCGTGATAGCCGAAGCCAATGGAGATGCCAAGAAAGCAGCAGTATTCCCCACTTCATCTGTTTCATCATTTTATCATTAATTTATTAACCATATGGTTAATTAAATTAAAATCTCAGTTAGTTCCGTCGAATCACCTGCAGATAGTTCTTTTTGGAGAGGTGCATTGGCCTTCGAGTATTCGATCATCATGTCAATAAATCCAATTGCTTTCGCAGCACGACTTCTTAGAGGGCCTGTTTGCTAGAAGCATAAATTTATGGATTAACCAGAAAATATTAAGTGCAAGACTGAGTTGTTCTTACCAGCAGATATTGCGTTGACCCGGATTTTATGTTTTCTTCCTGCTTCAAAAGCAAGGACCTGAAATTTAATGAGGGAAAATAAACATGCCAGACTCGGGAAACCAACTATGTGATCAAGTTCATACGTAGACGAGTCGAAAACAAATTAGAACTCACTCTTGTGTCACTTTCGAGAGCTGCTTTAGCAGAACTCATACCTCCGCCATATCTGCATTATGACGCTATTTGAGACTTGACTTTGTTTTCGGAATAGTAAGCCAATGAAACACGGAAAAACCTACCCTGGAATTATTCGCTCAGAAGCAATGTACGTAAGAGAAATTGAAGAACCTCCTGCATCAGCAATAGCTTATTTCAGAAACACTACAAGAATTAAGCAGGTGCAGAGAACAAAATGATAAACTGAGATAAAAAAAAGGACATGCCTGGATTCATTAAGGGGAGAAAATGTTTGAGTAAGGAAACGTAGGAGTAACTTGAAGCAGATAAAGCTGCAAGGTATCCTTTCCGGGATGTCTCCAAAAGAGGTTTGCTGACCTGTTAATGAATAATTGCTCGTTATGAACATAGCTGAAACTGTTAGCGACCGAACCTCAAACCTCCTTTACCTCGGGGCCATTGGCTAGTGAATGCACGAGAATGTCAATGCTTCCGAAATCTTGTTTAACGGATTCAGCAACTTCCTACAACACATACAGAACATAACACAAAAATCACAAATGCACTGACTGCCATGAAAATTTACCTGTGACCTAAACTTTTAGGCTCGAAAAGTTCTGAAGGTGAAGTTCTAGTAGGTACGTTCGTACATACCTGAACGGTCCACTTTGAGGATCCGGCATAACGCTTATTCGTTTTAATCTGCACGAAGCAACCACGATTTTAAGTTTGCGAAGATATATGAACTTGTCAGCACATAAAATCTCTAGAGAAACCATAAACATATATCCATTACATCTTCGGGTACATCATCGAGGTTGTCAAAGACTGCATCTAGAGGATATACTTTGGTAATCTCCATTAAAGAGCCATCCGGCAATCTGAAATATCAACTTCCATTAATTCATGAAATATTGATGATATTATGGCATATAAGTTATAAACAGCTCATACAAGCGTGATTCATTGAACTTTCCCCGTCGCAAGCCGGTTTCGAATATGTTCAAAGCCTACAAGGAGAACTCTATTGTCAACATGCTGCCGTGTTTATCAGGACCAACAAAAAGCTTAGATAAGGCCTAGTTTACTTACAGGCACCCATGTTCCGACTAGTATTTCAGCGCCTGCAGCAGCAAGAGATTTTGCTATTGCCCAGCCATATCCATTGTCATCGGCTACACCGGCAATAAATGCCCTCTTACCTGTCGAAAGCAGCCATAAAACTTATATAATATAATGATACAAGAGGAAGTATTACGGTACATAAGACGAACCTTTCAAGTCAATTGGCAACCCAGAAACAGGCCTATTTTCATTAGATTCAGACATTGCTTTCGTTACAACCTTGCTAAACTTTACTGTGGATGATCTGAAACCGTGTCGGAAAGGGTTTAAAGATGATATATTGCACGAATTCGTTAGCTTCGGCCACAACACCGTTTTGGGATTCGAACATAGAATGGCAGCACCTGCTTTAACAACCCCAGGAGAAAATGAAAGACAGGGTCTTGCTGCCATTATTTGTAGGCTGGAAGCTACTGTTGCAGCCATTGTTAAAATATGATATTAAGCAGCACAATCTGAAAATTTGAAAAACAAAATGAATAACATAAAACCTATGTTACTTAGAACTCAGTATAAGTACCATGAAGGCCCTTGTACTAAGAATCAGGTTGCATTTTGCCCCCTCTACTAAAAATATGGGCAAATTAGTCCCTATACGTTAGATTAAAGAGCAAAATGGTCATTTCCGTAAAAATTTCATCCATTTCTACTAGTAAAAACTGACATGATTGAAGGTGTACCTCATGCTAATGTACAACGACTCACTTTTGACAATAGAAATGGATGGAGTTTTTTTACAGGACTAATTTGATGAATTGATTTGCTCATTTTTTGAGTAAAGAAACAAAATGCAATTTGACTCCTGCCTCCATAGTATGTTTACCCTCAAGCCTCTTGTGTAAGTGTCGGATACGAGTATTTACCTCACACGGGTTTCCATATATTTGGAAGCTACATAGCATAAAAACAAGCACATAGAGAGCATGCATAATTGGAATACATTGTGCTTTTAAGAGTATAAATTCATTTGGCTTTTTCATATTTGTAGAATTACTAATCAACTAAACTCAAAATTTTCACTCATTCATACACGTATAAATAAAACCAAATTAGCTAAACCAGTTTTTTTTCTTTAAATGCAAAAGAAAAACCCTCAAAAATACAAATTAAGCTGAAAATAACCGGTTAAAGATTCCATCTTTTTACCATAGCAAAAAAACCCAAAATTCCTCACTTTGTATCTCTAAGAAACACACACATTCTGAAAATAAAAACTTGACATATTTCCCAGAAAACAAAGGAACCCATATATAAAGGCATGGAAATTTTCAGAATTTGAGTACCCATTTTAGATATACAGCAGCAAAAATGTTGGAACCTATGAACAGAGAAAGAGATAATTTACCTGTGAGAGGATTTTGTTTTGTTGAAAGTGTAATCTGAAAATGAACCATTTATAACATAAAATACTTCTTGTTGTTAGCTCTTTCACTTAAGCTTTGCCTTTTGCATTTCTTTTATTTATTACAATTTCTTTTTTTAACTGAGAAAGAGAGCAAGAAAATATGGTAACTAACCATAAGAGCCATTTTTTTTTATTTTAAATTCTTTATTTTTGGATAAATTGTAAGTTTAAATTACATTTTGATCATTGAATGTTAAAAAATTATTATATGATCATTAACGTTATCGATTTATTGCACTATAGTCATTGAGTCGTTAATTGCAGTTCAGGGTGTAATGACAATTCGACGTGGCCGTTAACAATATTATTTTTAGGTTAAAATATGCTCCAAATCTTTTATTATTTATACATTTAGAATTTATTCACTTTACTGTTATTTTAATGAATTTAATCCCTCTACTTTTTATATTTCAAAATTTAGGTACAATTTATTAACACCTTTAAAATTCTTTTGTTAAATTTGCTAGTGTGACATTTTGAAATAAAAGAATATTCACTTAATAACAATGTAACAAAAAAGAAATTGAAACAGAAGAATTTTAACAATGTTAACAATTGAACTTGCATTTTTAAATCCAAAAAACAGATAGACTAAGTTCCTTGAAATAAAAGTAGGGGACTAAATTTTAAATATACGAAAAATACATGAACTTGGAGCATATTTTAACTTATTTTTTAAAGTTAACCTGAAAAAAGAAGGAAAAAAAATATACCATTAACTATAATTAACGACTCGATGATCATAACATGATAAATTGATCACATTAGTGATTATATTGTAATATTTTAAAGTTCGGAAACCGAAGCGTAATTTAAACCATACATAAGTTACTAAATTTGTAGTTTACCACTTTTTAATAATACTAAAAATTAGAATATATTACATTATATCCATTTTATAATACTATAAATATAAATTAGAAAATATTTAACCAAATTATTTTGATGAATATAAAATTAAGATATTTGTCTGTGTGTTTTTTTTAAATTATATAAAAGGGTGCAACCATTTTTTAAAAAGAATATATTTACTTTATTGAATTATATTTTTATAAAATATAATTATTTAAGAAATATTTTTTTTATTCCGATAATAGTGCTGAAAACATATATATATTGTGTGTCACCTAAATTACGGCATCAATTGTTAACAAACTTTTTGATAAAAAAAGATGAATAAAAAAACATATAAAAAGTTTGACAAAATGATAAATTTAGTCCTTAATATTCACTTTTTTTTTTATTTTGGTCCTATTTTTTCTTTAGATCACTTTAACTTTTAACTTTAAAAATTTTATTTAATTTGCTTCTTTTTAGAAAAGTCTATTGAAGAATGAAAATTTCAAAGATGCTGTTCATGTGTACTACATAAAATTTTTAAAAAATTAATAAAAATCATTAGAAAATTTTAAAAAATGTATCCATGTTAGTAATGATGCATAATATATTGCCATGCATGCTACCATATCAAAGCCATTAAAATTTTAGCAGTTCAGTCAACTTTTTTTTATATAAAATAAAACAATTTTTTCGAGGTTTAGAGTTTAGAGTTCGAGGTTTGGGTTTGGGGTTTGGGATCCAATATTCAAAATTCAAGATTTGAAATTTAGGGTAAAAAATTCCCAAAATTTAAAATATAAATATATTTGAAGTAATCTTTTGTAGGTCCTTTTTAGAATAAGGTGGTATTCGAATGTTGGCCAGTTAAGTACGTGGGTCTAAATTGATTTGGGCCAACTTTTAATGGGATTTTCGAGATTTGATTAATTTAGTTTAAAATATTAATTTATGGGGAGAGATTCATAATATAATTTCAAACTTTCATTAATTTTTTTTACATAAAATAATTAGTTAAACATTTTTAATTTACTTAAAATTTGACACGTATTACTTGCATGAATAAAACATAAAATATGACAATTGAATTGTTAAAATATTGATTATATGCTGGTGGTAGAAGCATTGAGTCTTTCATTGTGGGACGTCTTGAGCCGTCTCTAGGCTTGAATAAGTTGATTTGATTGTTTTCCTCTCTCTTAGAGTGAGGTTTTTGGCAAGGAGGATCTTGGTGCTATGCTATGTTATCATGGATTTCTTCTACAATAGGATAAGTGGAGGTAACAACGAATATGGACGATGGAGAGTAGGTGTTCAAACGGTTGGTTCAGTTATTAATCGAACCGAACTAGCATTAACCGAATTAATCAAACTGTATAATCCTTTAATCGTTAACCGAACCGAAATATTCCGGTTAACTGAATTAACCGAAATTTATATGTTTTGTCTTTTGGTTAAAACATGTATAAAACATATAAAAAAATACATCAATAATGTTCATTTGTCTTAAAAGTTAACCGAATTAACGGAAATTTTAAGTCTTGAAACATTACATAATTATTAAGTTCAGTTAATTTGGTTAATTACCCGATTTCGAACCGAATTAATTGACAACCGAATCCAAAAAACTATTAACCGACCGAACTAAGTTCGACAACCGACCAATTAACCGAATTAGATCAATTCGATTGATTAATTCGATCTTAACCAAAATTTGAACCCTCTTAATCCTTCCTATGTTTTATATTTAGTTTTCCCCCTATTTTTTTAGGTTCCTATTATCCTAAAGTTAGCCTTCTCTACTTACGAGATTGATCATTCTTGGCCCATGTTAATTTCTAGACTCCTCCACCTTCGAACTTTCTCAAGTGTAATACATTTATTGGTCGAGAATAAATATTTATTTGGATAGTTGTGTGTCTATATCAATAAATATGAAATTTTTTATAAAAAAAACTTAAAATTTATTTCAAATAACAATATATTCAATAAAGTAACTAAAATTAATATATATATATATATATTCCTTCAAATTTTCGTTAATTTCTTAAACCGTAATTCATAACTTAACCCAAAAAAAACCTATACTAAAATATACTAAAATTTACTTGGTCAGAGACTTATATATATATTAAATTCGAAAAGTTAAAAACATAAGGACTAAATTATAAATTCAGAAAATTAAAGTAAATTAATTTGTACTCCAAAAAGGGTAACACTTTTCTGCTTTACATTACGTCCACCATTTTCAAATCCTTCAATAGCTTTATTACTATAACCCTTGGTCGTCGACCCCAAATTGAACTCTAACCCCACCGCCAAATCATCATCACGACGGTCCTCCTCCTCCAACGCCGCCGCTGACGATCCCAACCCATTTTCACCATTATAATTCACATCAATGAGAAAAAAACTCTTCCCATTTTGATCCTCTCCGGAGCATTCGCATGAATAAAAAGTAACAGTATCCTTTTCATTAAGCTTCTTCTCTTTCACAAACCTGCTCCACCCCCTTGTTAAAACAAAGCTTTGGCTACTCTTCCAGTAACAGTAACGAAACTTCCATGTCACCATTAACTTGTCGTAAAAAACAAGCTCAATGTCTTCAACGCCGCCACCGGCGGCGGAAACTTGTCGGTCGGCTTCACAGATGTGAGGGAAGTATTTAACGGCGTATTTTTTTGGGATTACTAACCTATTAAGCTTACCTACATCACTAGGTGTTAATTCTTTTTGAAACAATTGCATGCATGGAAATTGTTTATCACCATGAACAAGTTTCTTGTTTGCGTTGTTGCTTGTATTTAATTTCCCATCTCTTTTTGATAAAATTTTGACGAAGTCTTCAAATTTGGCTTGATACGAACCATCTCTGATCATATTAAGAACATCGTCGGTTGAATAAAGGCTTTGAAAATCAGGTTCTTGGATGTTTTGTTCGGTCCAAGGGAAATTCCGGTGAGAATCGCCGCTTCGGAGTTTAACGGCGGCGCTGTCGTATGCCATGGCAGCTTCGCTTTCAGACTTGAATGTACCGAGCCATATACGTTGATGGTTGGCGTATATTTGTGCACCCCAATGACCATTTTGTTGTGGGACAACACCTTTGAACTTTGGTAAGGAACCAATCTGGTCGTCCCGGGAACGTTTTCCGGGCCGGAATTTGTAACCGCTGTTGCCGGAACCCGATGTTTCTGCTGCTGAAACAGTCAGTTTTGTGTTTAAAACAGTGCTTGAATCATCTTCCACCATTAGAGACGATTCTTAAAACACACACACACGCACAAAAAAAAAATAAAAAGCAGGCAAAGTTGATAAACAGGGAAACTGGGGATTTAATATAAAATATAAAATGTAAGAGATTATATATATATGTATGGATTTATTCAAAAAATCCAGGAGAAAATGAGGGAGAAAATGTGGGAAATCAAAGATATTGAAAATGGTAGGTTTAAATTTGAAAGATGAAGATGGTGTAATACAAATTATAAATAAATAAAAAATTTTTAAAAAAAAACTCATTTAGGTAACCATCGACAACCAAATAATTAACTTAAATTTTACAGGAAAAAATGATTTTCCAGTGAAAAATATTTAGGTTATAAAACAAAATTGCTTAAGTAAGTTAGAAACAAACTGTTTTTGAGTGATTGAGTTTTGATTTATTTTTTTCAATTTTAGTCTTAATTTAGATAATAAGATTTTGTTCAACTTAAAATTTTATACTTAGCCTCTCAAATTAGTTTTCATGTTTAATTAAAAATTATCAATTTTCAGTTCAGTGTGTGTGATGATGTTGTTTGCTTTGATACAAAAATACATATGTCTTTGTTTCAGTTATTTGTAATAATCAGGTTTCAAGAGTTAATTTAAGGTATTTATGTTTCAACTTTGTTATTTTATTTTAGTTTGTAAGAATCCGAAATTTATTTAACTTCATCGTATAATTATTTTATAGGGTTGGATTCAAATTTCAATGTTTATTATGAATTGCATCTCTCCACTTCATAAAAAAAAATAAAAAAATTAGTTTATTTACTTTTATTTGTTAAAATTCAGTCCTTATACTTTATGAAAATTAATTTATTGATTATTGAACTACCGGTTTCTTGAATATGGATTTAACAACAAGGTTTAATAATGTTTTCCCATTGGACTAACTTCTAAAGTATAAGAATCAAATTCTAACAAAATTAAAATAGAGGGACCGGTTTCTCAACTACTGTAAAGTTAAAGGATGAAATTTAGAATTAGACCTAAATTTGTTTTTAAAAAAATCCCTCCTTAAATGGACACATGAATTTGGACGACGACTATATTTGTTTTTTTTTCTTTATTTCTTTGTCATTTTAATCTTTAATTTGTCCCCCAAAATGGGATTAAAATAAATTTGACACCATCAACACCAAAGGCAATAATCCCACTACCAAAATCAAAATATTTCCTAATATATATATTTTCTTTCTTTAAATTATTTTCTCGAGAAAATATTAGTTTAAAGAAAGTGTAATTGCTTAATCTTTGATTTATCGGCATGTTTTGTTACCGAGATTAATGGGTTTAGAGATTTGACATTTCATTTATTATTGAATTTGGATTTATACAAATTAAGTGAAAAATAAGTTTGGATTTTCCTTCGCTTTGTTAATCTTTTTGTTAATGATGATTGGTTTTGAGTTTGCTTGGAAATTGTTGTGGTAAGCCATACTATTCAAGTATAACAAAAAAAAATCTAGTGTAAACTGTACAAATAGTCACTTTTGTTTGCCTCAAATTATATTTTAGTCATTTATGTTTGAAATGTTATGTTTTAGTTACTTACGTTATCGTTTTGTTACGAAGTGGTCACTGTATTGTTAAACTCTATTACCTCTCTAACGGCTGTCCTACATGGCAATCCAAATGGATTTTAAATGCCAACTTGGATGTCCAATTACTGGGATGAAAATAGATTTTTAATTAAATAAATTTAATTTGGACTGCCATATAGTACATCCAACTTGGCATTTAAAACCCATTTGGACTACCACGTAGGACCGCTGTTAGGGAGGTAATGAAGCTTAACGATAGAGTGACCATTTCGTAACAAAACAATAACGTAAGTGGCTAAAACATAACATTTCAAACAAAAGTGGCTATTTTTGTACTTTACCCAAAAAACCTATGTTGGTATTTTTGGATAAATTGATATTTAGTCCCTGTACTTGTGTAATTTTCTCAATTTGATCCTATTTTTTTGGCCCATATTAGTCCCGAAACTTGGCAACTTTTCCCAATTTTATCTTTAGACTTAGGTTATGTTTGTTTCATTGAAAATGACTTCTAGAAAAACTAATATTTTCTGATATTTGGATGAATCTGTGTAACATATTTTTTGTTGTTTGACAGATTTCCTAAAAATATTTCATAAAGCTGTTTTCAATGAAACAAACATACATTTGAGATTTATGATAAATAGTTTAAATGAAGTAGTGAATTGATTACAAAGTGATGTTAACGTAAATTATAGTAAATAATGAATCTTCATGATGTTAAGGATTAAATTGTAAACTTTGTGAAATTTATAATTGAAACAAAAGAAGTGATATGCATGAAAATTTGTTATGTGAAATAAGATATTATAATGAATTATTTGATTAAAGTGCTTATATGGTGAAAAATAGATTACATGACAATAAGGACTAAATTGAAAAATGTATAAAAGTTAAAGTGTGAAAAAATTTAATATGTGAATAAGGAAATTATAATAAAAGTTTAACGAATGTGTTATTAGATGATGAAATATGCATAAAGTATTGTAAGAGTGAAATTGTGGAAAAATATAGAAATTTTATGATAACAAGGACTAAATTGTTAAACTTGAGAAACTATGTGGATAAAATAATACAAGTGAAATACATAGAAATTTAATATGTGAAACATGATATTGAGATAAATTATGTGATTAAAGTGTAACAAGAAATAAAATTGATTTAATATGATTAATTAGTGAATATTGAACTTTTATGACAAAAAGAGATTAAATTGAAAAGTTATGAAAGTTTATAAGAAAATATTTGATAAGTGAAGAATGCAGTAGAGAATATGTAACATCCCGGTACTTTGACTCGATGTTCGGGTTGAGTATGTGGGTGTTATAGTGAACAAAGCCTTATCAATTTAGAAAATGTCTTACGAAAAAAAGTTTGGTAAGACATTTTAAGGGAATAATGGGGTAATTTTACGTTGATCATCCTATTTTACATGAAACAAACATTGGAAAATGCTAAAAATATTTTCCGTAAAAGCTTTTACGTTGAAACAAACGGAGCCTTAGTATTTCACTAAAATATGATGACACGACACTCTGTGATTATATCACATCAACACTTGAAAATTTTAAAAATTATATAAACCACAATTGAGTTAAAATCAAAGTTTTTCTATACACATAAACCACAATTCAAGCTTCACGTGTATAATTGTACCAAATCAAATTTCATGTATCAAATTGCACATTGGACTAAAGTTCATGCATAAGCGTCATATTTATCCCATATTTAGTTTGATAAAACCCTAATTTTCATACTTATCAAAATTACAACAATGTAAAAAAGTACTAATTTTGACTTGTAGAATTACCCAAGGGACTAAGAAGAAAAATGTGAAATAGTAAACATTAGAGAAGGGAGGGCTCAGTAATTTTAGGAAAATTTTGTTACATTTCAACAGAATCCTCTCTTTTTAACATTCAAACCCCCAAGCCCCTACTCTTTTCATCGCAAAAGCAAATACCAAGTGCATATTGCACGGTTTCTTTGTGCAAGAAAATCAAGAGTTTGAAAATTAGTCCATAACAATTTGTAATTGTGAGCTTATTAGTCCTCTCATCTGTTTGTAATCCCCATAAATGACAATAGGCTTCACCGGATCATTATTTTTTACTTCACGGAGTACTACTCTCCCTTTCTCCGCCCTCGACACCGGTTCTCCGCCGTCGCCGGAGTCTTTGATAGTTCTACAAGACGTTGCCTTGCCGGTTGCTAAGTTTCGTAAAAGGTTAGTAGTAACTTTAGCAGGGGCGAATCTAGAGGTGGGAAAACGATGGCTTTCTTGAAAATTAGTAATTCAATCCGAGTTTAAGGGTATGGGTGAAGATTATTTACTATAAATATAAAATCTTTTTTGTAGAAAAAATATTTATGTCAATTTATTACAAAAGAATAGATTTTCTTTTTCTCTTGCAAAAAATGTTTTTCTTAAATTTTATTAATTGAATTTTTTAGATAGCATTTTAAATTTTATATTCTATACCTTCTGTACACTAATAGAGATTTTTTTTGTTAGAAATATTTATTTTTGAATAAAAAAACAAGTATTTATTCATATTTATTAATAAAAGGATAATAAGGAAATATTTTTCATTAAAATATTAAAAATAAAATTTAATAATATTTAAAATTAAAACATTGAAGTTTTTTTTTACTATTTTAATTATTTTGAAATAGAAATTAAGTAGAAATGCAATTTTTTGAGATTATATTATGGGGAGTAACAATTACGAACATAAATCCTAAAATAGATATGAGGTTCTAGTCATATCTAGTCTTTTTATGTGCTTCAACACACTCGAACTCATATCTTTCTACATTGGCAACAATGCTTATGCCAATCAACCCTTTTAAATTGTTTTTGTTACTATTTCATTAATATATATATATTTTACAGAAGAAATTATCAATGGCTGATATTGAGTCCTCTACCGATGAGATTGAAAGAAAGGTTAGCAAATTAAAATTAAAATATATGGCAAAAACCCATCAATATTTTCTTAAATATATACATTTATATATATTCTTCATAATTCATATGTATTTTCTTAGAGATAAGAAATGGCTTGGATACAAATTCTTCCATGTGAATATACAGTTTATGACTATTCTATATGCTTTATGATGAAAATAATAAGTACATATATATATACATGGATTCAATTGTGAAATTTAAGAGTGATTATCAAAATATTTTCTGATATTAATAATGGAATATCACTTTCAAATGAAAATTCAATCCCACTTCATCGTATTTTATAAAATGAGTTAAAAAATGTGGCATGCACTCCTCTCTATATATATTGGACCCTTTCTTCACTTTGTTCTCATACTAATAATTTTTCTTCTTCCTTTCTTCACTTTGTTATCATACTAATAATTTTTATGCTTATTTTTCATTTAACTCTGAGTAAGTTAAAAAAAAATGATTTTCATGGTTTAGTTCATAATAAACAATTTTAAGTTATTTTTGTTACTGTTTCATTAATATATATATTTTGCAGAAGAAATTATCAATGGATGATATTGAGTACTCTACCGATGAGATTGAAAAAAAGGTTAGTAAATTAAAATTAAAATAATTTATTAAATGTTGGATACTGAATATGCAAAAACCCATCAATGTTTTGGACTAAACTCGAGGTTTAATATTTTATTATTATTATTTTATTTGTTGATCTTATTTAATTATTGATAATGACAGGCTGATGAAGAAATTATTAGCTTTGGAAAAATAGAATCTGGGAATGAAAACCAGCATTCACCTGGAAAGAGGAAAAAATGTGGAGGATGGAAATTAGCAAGTCTCTTGCTAGGTATATCTCATTTATATGTATGTATGTATGCATGCATGCATGCATGTATGGTACATGAAATGTTTGCTTCGTTATTTGATTTTTGGTTGCAGTGAATCAAGGCCTAGCAACATTAGCTTTCTTTGGGGTAGGGGTGAACTTGGTGCTGCTCTTAACCAGGGTACTCGACCAAGATAACGCCGTAGCGGCCAATAATGTTAGCAAATGGACCGGGACGGTTTACTTATGCTCGCTGATCGGAGCGTTCCTTAGCGATTCGTATTGGGGTCGTTACTTGACATGTGCTATCTTTCAGCTCATACTCGTACTGGTACCGGATAATCACCGTTGTTCTTCGTTTATATGTATGCACTTGTAACGTGTCGGTCGAAATTGATATCGGATTGTTGTTGATTACAGGGTTTGGGGCTATTGTCATTTGCTTCATGGTTTTTTCTGATAAGTCCTACTGGTTGTGGTGATGGGATGAAACTTTGCAACACTCCGTCATCAATTGGTGTCGTTATGTTTTACTTATCGATATATCTTATAGCGCTCGGGTATGGTGGGCATCAACCGACCGTGGCTACGCTCGGAGCGGACCAGTTCGATGATTCAAACCCGAACGCAGTTATATCGAAAGCCGCATTCTTTAGTTCCTTTTACTTTGCACTTAATGTAGGCTCTCTATTTTCAAACACTATACTGGTTTACTATGAAGATTCAGGGAAATGGACATTAGGCTTCTTGGTTTCTTTTGGGGCAGCAATCATAGCACTATTGTTGTATTTATCGGGGACATCGAGATATAGGTACGTAAAAGCAAGCGGAAACCCGTTGCCACGCGTTGCACAAGTATTCGTCGCTGCATATCGGAAATGGGGCGTCACACCTGCCACCGTTGATGCCTTGTACGAAGTCGAAGGAACTGAATCCGCAATCAAAGGGAGCCGAAAAATACTCCATAGCAACGATTTTAAGTAAGTAAAACAATTTAACAACAATCATTAGACACTTATGTTCCTTAGTTTAAACTACTCGAAATCGAATCGATTTGTAGGTTCCTCGACAAGGCGGCTACGATAACCTCGATGGATCTGCGTGGACCGAACAATCCATGGAAGCTTTGCACTGTAACTCAAGTCGAAGAAGCTAAATGCGTCCTAAAAATGTTACCGATTTGGCTTTGTACGATAATTTACTCCGTCATTTTCACCCAAATGGCATCCCTTTTCGTCGAGCAAGGTGATGTAATGGCTTCCAAACTTAAAAACTTCCGTATCCCGGCTGCAAGCATGTCGGCTTTCGATATTTGCAGCGTTCTCATTTGGACCGGGGTCTACCGACACGTAGTTGTGCCCATGTCTCGATCATTAACCGGTAACCCCAAAGGATTAACCGAGCTGCAACGAATGGGGACCGGACTCATCATTGGAATGATTGCCATGGTTGCAGCCGGTGTCACTGAGATACAACGGCTCAAATCCGTGTCTCCCGGTTCGAAAAAAAGTTCATTGAGCATATTTTGGCAAGTTCCACAATATGTTTTAGTTGGTGCATCTGAAGTTTTCATGTATGTTGGCCAATTAGAGTTCTTTAATGGACAAGCCCCTGATGGTATTAAAAGCTTTGGTAGCTCACTTTGCATGGCATCAATGTCACTTGGCAACTATGTTAGTAGCTTGTTAATTAACATAGTTATGGAGGTCACAACCCGAGATGGCGGTCCCGGGTGGATTCCCGACGACCTCAATGATGGCCATTTGGACCGGTTTTACTTCCTTATCGCCGGTTTAACCGCGGTGGATTTCATAATCTATGTGTATTGTGCCAAATGGTACAATGGCATCAACCTTGACACTAGTGAGAACGGAATTCAATTGGAAGAACAACAAAAGGAGGTGCTTGCAAGTTTAATGTCTTAGAATTTTGGCTTAAATGCAAAAGAGGCCCTCAAATTATATCACTTTTTCCACTGAGGTACTTAAAAGTTTTTTTTTTGTTCAAAGGTAGTACCTGAAGTATTAGTTCATCTCGTTTTACCTTAAAACACAATACCATCTACTAAGAATGTGCTATGTGCCATATTCTTACGAGATGTTGTACACTTTTAGAGGTAAAATAAGATGAAATTGATAGTTTAAGTACCACTTTTGATAAAAAAAACTTTAAATACCTAAATAGGAAAAATAGTACAATTGGGGGGACAATTGTATAATTAATCCTATAATCTTCATCCATTTTCAACATTTAGGAATTAGATCAGTCATGGCTGTTGTCTTTTTTCTTATTAGCTATTATGATAATTATAAAAATAGTAAATATTTCTTTTGTTATTTTATTAATTTTTTTCTGCGATGCACTTACAAACATAAATCATAAATCATAAATCTTAAACTTTAAACTCAATATAAACTCAAAAAGATTTATAATAAATATAATTAATATTTATCATTTTATCATAAGATATTATCATTTTATCCTTATATATATAAATTATTAAAAGAATAAAAATGTACTAATATCTATATAAAAAATTGTAATTTATGTTTAAATATTGTTTTTTAAAAATTATATTTAAATGTTTCATTGACTTTAAAAATATTGAAAATATTAAAAATATTGAAAATTATATGGATGTGGTAGTAATGATTTTCAAGATTATACATCCATAATGGAGCAAGGCCAGTGGTGAAGCATGCTGTGCCAACTATGGAGCGATGATGGATTTAACAATATTCATTCCGTCTCGCTCCGTTGCCATCCCTACTTCAATTAAGCAAGATAGAAATCTTTAACTCTTATTTTTTAAACTTTATCAATATATTATCTAATTTAAATATAAATTTTAAAGCCTTGTGTGTTGACCTGATGGTCAGGGTATTCACTGCCCCATATGTAGCTTGAACTTGGGTTTAAGTTGCACTAGTTGCGTTACTGTAAGAGTTTTACCTCCTCTTGTAATTCACCAACAAACTCGCTAATTTTTTAAACTTTACCAATATATTATCTAATTTTGATTTCATTTTGTTTAGTGAAATTAATTTATGGATTATCAAAATTTTTCTTTCAAATATAAACAAATATAAATATTTTGAGTATTTTATGAGTTTTGAGTTTTAGAATTGATGGCATGTTGATGGGTTTTTAAAATTTTAAATTCACACGTTTGAACATTTTAATATTTTAAATTAGAATTGTAAATTTTAAAAAAATAAAAAAAATAATTTTATTATTATATTAATTTATAAATTTATAAATTAAATTTGATTTTTTAAAAAAAATTGGACTCATCCTGTGTTCACGTCATCCTGGTAAGTGTGGAACCTCACATGGCAATACAGCATTCGCTTTTATGAAATGGGGTCATCCAAACTATGAAGATGAAAGCTCACTCTTGGACATTCACATATTAAATACCAAAAGGCAAAGAAATAAGAGGGTGAGCCTTTCGTTTCATTTTCAAGATATATAACATAAAGTGTATAAGACATTCTAAGTAACTTATTCAACTATATATATATATATGTGATAATGCTTGCCAGTTAATGTGTTTGTAATAATTAATGTTTTCAATGCTTCAATTCATTCTCGATTGACTCTTAACTCGATTGGTGTAGACATTATTGTCAATACAAAAAGACGTGGGTTCGAGTGCGTTGAAGTGCATTATCCTCCTAGTAATGGGTTGGGAAGAGATTTAATATGATCAAAACTTATAATGAGATTGTTCAAAAAAAAATTTCAACTTATTATCAAATACTTGTGAATTTTAGTGGATTGTTCAAACATCTAATTACAGACCCAATTATAATAACTGTAATTAATTTAATTTAATAATTTTTAATCGCATCCGAGCATGTATCCCACTTAAATATATCACTATTAAACTTAAATTCTTGGGTTTAAATCAATTGCATGATATTGTCACTCTAAGCGTTCTATACACACTAAGTGGAGGATCGATGCTATCACATGAGATAGAATTACTATGAGAGTCATCAATTTAATTACATGTTAGAAACTTTCGATACTAATATGTACGATGGAAATTATTAAGGGCCAGTTCTTCTGGCCGGTTGAAAAGTACTTTTACATATAAAAGTGCTTTTGGGTGAAAAGGAATGAAAAACACACTTCATTTAGGGTCAGGTTTCTAGCTTCTGGAAAGTACTTTTCTGCAGATGAAAAAGCAGAAATTTTTTGCTTCTCCAGTAAAAAAGTGCTTCTAAACTGCACTTTTACTTTTTTACCCAGCCAAAAAGCAGACATTTTGTGTCACATAATTGAGAAAAATGCTTTCTCATATATTCATATATATATATATTATTTTACTTTAAATTGTAAATGTTATTGTAAAATTTTTAGTATTTATATTTGATATATAAATATTATTCCTTTTTAAAACTTCAATCCAACTATATGTAATATTTTAATTTGTTAGGTTTATGTTTTCTATGTTATGTTTACATATAATATGAGTTATATATTCAAATACATATTAAAATAAAATAATACAAATGTGTTAAAAGTATTAATTAAAAATAAAAAATAATTTTTATAATAATACAATTGTGTCAATATCTAATTACAAATATTTAATTATTATATTTAAATATTTAAATATAGTTTATATATTCTAATTAAATTTAATAAATAATTAATATTAATTACTTAGAAATATTTAAAATTAATATTATATATTAAAATATTAACAATAAGTTATAATAATTTTTTTAATATTTTTGCTAAAATATCATAATATTAACTAATTTGAACATTATTTAAATACATATTTGTTACTTTATAATATCATGTCTAAAATAGACATTTTGTTCTTCAAAATCACTTTTTAACAGCAATGCCAAACACTCAAAAATTTCAAAATCACTTCTCAAAAGCACTTTTCCACAGCACTTTTCAAAAGTAATGAAGAATTGGCCCTAAATGAGTCACAAATTAAGTTGATGTTCCAAACTTGAAATGTGTTTACCTTTGTTGGGCTCATATAAAAGATACTTTATCACCTATAAACTCATATATTCATGTCACCTTTGAACTTCCTCACTTGTCAAAACATGTCTCAAATCTTGAAATTACCTATCAACTACTCTTGCTTGTCTTGATTTGTCTCATCATAATATTACTATTGGCTTTTATTTATAATATTGAGGGTCAAAGATGAGGGTTATACGGTTTGAACACGTATTAAACAGATGTCTGACAAAAATTTTAATTACTGCTCCATACAAGTCAAGACCATAATATCATTATTGTTATTTTGTAGTTTTGTCTCATTTCATAACAATTTTTTATGGTAATTAATTATTATAAATTCGTGGGAAGATGGGATAGTGTAATCACATTATAGTG